>NC_050448.1:71183561-71250047 GCF_903995425.1 Onychomys torridus
TAAACATCTGTAGAAGTCCTCAAATAACCAGGAAAACAATCCAGGTTTTAAAAACTGGAAAAGTGTAAGTAACATAGTGCATAAACTAAGATATGCTCTTTCCCCAAATTATAAAGTGGTGTGTGGTATGGTGGCCCACACTTTACACCAGCAGAGTCTGAGTCAAAAGAATGAGTTTGGGGTTGGGGATTTAGCTCAGTGGTAGAGCGCTTAAGCGCAAGGCCCTGGGTTCGGTCCTCCGCTCTGGCAAAAAACAAAAACATACAAAAAAAAAAAAAAAAAAAAAAGAGTTCCAGGCCAGCATGGGATTCACAAAATTTTTTTCTCAAACATAAAATGTTTTCTCGATAGGCGGTGGTGGTGCATGCCTTTAATCCCAGCACTCGGGAGTCAGAGCCAGGCAGATCTCTGTGAGTTCAAGGCCAGCCAAATAAATAAATAAATGAATGAATGAATGAATGAATGAATAAATAAATATTTTTTTTTTAAAATCTGTCTTTTGGGTTGGGGATTTAGCTCAGTGGTAGAGCACTTGCTTAGCAAGTGCAAGGCCCTGAATTCGATCCTCAGCTCAAAAGAAAAAAAAAAAAAGAACTTTTGTCAGGCAGTGGTGGCACACACCTTTAATCCCAGCACTCGGGAGGCAGAGCCAGGAGGATCTCTGAGTTCAAGGCCAGCATGGTCTACAGAGTGAGTTCCAGGAAAGGAGCAAAGCTACACAGAGAAACCCTACACAGAGAAATCCTGTCTCGGAAACAAACAAACAACAACAAAAAACAAAAACAAAAGTTTTCTTAAACAAAATGTTTGCACTCTGTGCAGCCCAGTGATTAAGCCCATGTTCTCTGTAGTGGTAACATCGTTGCTAGAGCAATTATGTAAAATTCAGGTACCCTGCTACTCTTAGAATGCCCGGGTCCACCTCATTTTGCAGGTGAAAAGCGTGGGGCGCATACCTTAGGGGTGCAAGGCTTGATAAAGAGATAAGGATCTGTTGATCTAGAATGGGGTAAAGGGCACTGGTTTCAGGAATTTGCTGAGCCTCACAGGTTTAACAGTGATATCCCACCAGCAGGGTTAGGTGGCCGGAACTTAAGGAGGGTATCATGTTTGTGTTTATCCATCTGCCACTATAATGATGTTGATCTGTCCGCCCTTTGCTAGAGGACATGAACCTGTTAAGGATGGCAATTAAAGATCCTTTACTGGGCTGCGCTTGCGCAGAGAGTGTGGACTCTTCACACTGGCCAGCACCTCCAGGATGCTGGATCCTGCTGCCACAGGGACTCCATGCTGGCTGGCCGGGTTAAAGAGGAGGAGCCCACGCGCGCTTTAGGGCCAGGTCCTTCGAAGACCCCCGAGGGGCGAGAGACTGGTCACACACCCCAGGTGTGGCTGGAAGCTGGGCCTGGCCTGCACAGAGAGGACAACCGATTCCAATGGGCGCAGAAAGGGAGGGAGAGGAGGGCCGAGAAGCAAGCACACCACCAAAACATAGAAGTCATCTTGTAGCAGTCTGAAAACCAAAAAGGAGCATTTTTTTTTAAAAAAAGGAACTTCTGAGAAGTATTACTGAAGAAATTTAGGAATGAACGATGCCTAATAAAATAAACAAAAAACACATCAACAATTAAACCACCCGATTTGGGTTGCTTCTGTAGCCTCCTGATCTAGAATAGGGTTTGGGGGTGTCAGATTCAGGAGTTTGTGAGATGACACAGTGGTTGTTTTTCTGGGATGTGTGCCCAGGAACATGTTAGAATCCCAGTCAGGGCTGGGCATCTGAGAGGCAGAAGAAAGCAGGTATCCGTGGGTTCCAGAACAGCCAGAGCCAAATTGTGAGCCTCTGTTTTAAAATAAACAAAAAACCCCAATTATGATTGTTTCTCTCCTTTTCTTCAACAACAACAGAAAATGTTTAAAGTTACACTTATTTATTAGAGGCGCATGGGTGCCTCTAGTTTTCTTTTCTCTGATAATGTATAAGGTTCATTTCTCTTAAAATGTGATCTATCGCTTACAGTATCTACTTACAAGCAATCTAAGCCAGCACCAGCAATCTAAGCCAGCACCAGCAATCTAAGCCACCACCAGCAATCTAAGCCACCACCAGCAATCTAAGCCACCACCGCCCGCTGGGCCCAGCTGGGTTTGTTTTTCAAGACAGGGTTTCTCTGTGTAGCCCTGGCTGTCCTGGAACTTACACTGTTGACCAAACTGGCCCTGAACTAAGAGATCCTCTTGCCTCTGCCTCCCGAGTACTAAATTAAATCATGTGCCACCAAACCTGGCTTTGTTGATATTTTTGGACAAATTTCCTAATATTGAACTCTAAGTAAAATCTGATATCTAATTAATTTTGAGGACTTCTAAAGGGTCCATAGACTAGCTAAAAAAATGTGTTATATTTTCACCAGGCTGGTGGCACACATCTTTAATCTCAGCACTGGGGAGGCAGAGGCAGGAGGATCTCAATGTGTTTCAGGCCAGCTTGAGCTACACACTGTCTCAAACAAACACACAAGCAAAAAAGTACTCTTTTTCTTTATAAAAATAGTCACTAAATAATGCTTACGTGATATATTTAATTTACGTTGGAAGTAGTATCAGATAAGAAATGGTGTGTGGGCTGGTGACATATTTCCGTGGTAGATTAAACCTCTAGCCTGCACGAGGCCTTGGACTCATCTTCAGCACGGAAAACAAGTGGTATTTTACTGTCCTTGAGTAAATAACATGCACACAGACGCATGTTATTGACAAGGTTCTGTGAAACTGTTGTGATATCCCCAGAAACCCACTATGACTTGGTACAACACAGTCATAGTTTGTTATCTTCAAATAGTGTGTGACATAGAAATCATCAAATTTCCTTGTTAGCTGGGTTGTCATGGTGATGGGTTCTCAACAGATCTTTAACCCTGGCCCTGCTAAGTCCCTTTTCCACAGAGTTCATTGATTCATTCAGTGGCTTTCCCAAGCATCTATCAACCTAAACTGTTTCTTCTTCTAAGAAGTTCTTGGAATGGATGGACATACATTTTTTTTTTTTAAAGTTAAAATCATACCACTTGAGGCTGGAGAGATGACTCAGCAGGTAGGAGCTTGGCTGCTCTTCCTAGAGAACCAGGGTTCGAGTCCCAGAACACACAAGGAGGTTAGCAATTATCTGTAAGTGCTGTTCCAGGAGAGACGACATCACACTCTCTTCTGGCCAGCTTGGACACTGCATGCACAGAGCTCACAGCCCATACATGCAGGCAAAACAGCCATACAAATAAAGTAAGGTAAAATAAAATAATTTTAAAATATCATACTTTGGACAGGCAAAGTTTCAGGATTGATAGATAGTTCATAGATCTGTTGAGTCAACATCAAATGGAACAAAAATTATCTGAGACTGAATGAACTGATGAAGTATAATTATTGGGTTTTTTTTTTCATTTTTTTGATGAAGTATTATTCATTTAGGTATTGTTTTGTTTCAAACATTGTTCTGATGTCATGTTCTCCAAATATAACGAAAAACTTTGGCAACAAATATTTATTTATTTGTTTGTGTGTGGCCGTGTCAGGGGAGCTGCAGTTAGCAACGGAGCTTAGGGAATACAGCCCACCAGATAACAAAGTCATGATGCGTACATCCTGGCGAGGCGAAGCCCCGGCAGGACTGTCTCCAGAACCCACCCCCATCCTCCCTACCCCCCCCCCCCTTCTGCTGTGCTTCCTCCTGCTTGCTGCTGCTGTGTTCCGGCTGTATCTGGCATGGTGTTGTTTTATCTTCGGCACAGTGGCTGTGCCTTAATCTACTGCTATCTCAGCCAGCCATTTCGACTCCACAGTCACCAGCCTGCTTCTCTAGGAGTGGCCTGGCCACTCAGGCCACAGCCAGGTGAGAATCTGCTCCCGAAGTCACTGGCCCTGTCACTGCCACTAAAGGTAGCTTTAACTAAATCTCTAAAGTTCTACTTATGAATAAGACTCAAGATTCAAAGGCTGGGGTGAAAATCTTCGAGCTCAGAGAGGCTGAGTAGCAACTAGCTGATCCTCTCTCCTTGCTGGTGTCTACAGAAGACTCATGCTTTGGCTTTGCCAAACCAGGAAAACCTGCGCCACTCCAAAGAGACACATTTCCTGTGCCTCTCTCTCCGGGATGCCCTCTGGGGCTCTATGATTACTTTCTGTCAACTACTTGCTAACACAGCCTCCCAACCTAAGGTTAATTGTATTTAATTTACCAGTAATGCAAACTCGGGGTTCACAGTGTGATCAAATATCCCCCAACATTTCTCCCTTTTTGTCTAAATAAAAAGGACTCCAGCAGAATATCATGTTTGAAAATGTTCATCGAATCCAAGGTCACCAAAAAGTTAGTAAAATAAGATGGACTTTATGGGGACAATAAACTCTTCTTAGAAGGTATAAAAGGGATACGAGAAAGAGAAGAGCAGCAGAAGGAGAGATCTAGAAGGAGAACGACTGGGAAGAAGAAGAAACGACAGGGCAGAAAACCAGAACAGAGCAGGAACAAGAAGCAGAAGAATAAAATGAACAATTAAGCTTTGGTCCTCAGAAGTCCTGTGTGCGCGTGCGCGCGCGCGCGTGCGCGTGCGCGCCACACCTCCTCTCCAGTTTCTCTGACCTGCTGAGAGCTGGTCCTAAGCATGTCTACCAACTGGAAACCAACGTTCAAAATGTGCACATATGGGAGGCCATCTTCATTCAAACCACCACAGCTACGTTGCACAGCAAAACCCATCTCAAAAGAAAAAAAAAATCAAAGCTCGTTTAAAAAGAGCCAAGACAGTCCATCTACTTCAGTTTTTGTTTGTTTATTTTGTCTTTGTTTTGAGACAAGGTCTCACTATGTAGCATTGGCTTTCCCAAAGCTCCCCATCTAGACTAGGGCTCCTGCCTCTGTCTCCTGGGTGCTGGGATTAAAGGTGTGTACCACCATGCCCTGCCAGGCCATCATTTTCTTGCTGCACTTGTATAAATACTAGCCCAATTTTTGCAAACAAAGATTATTTCTGGGGCCACATAATAAAAATTTAGGTACCTTTAGAAAAGAAATACAGTTCAATAGAAGACATATTTCTAAGTGTACTCCTGGAAATGCCAGGCTCTAGTCCTGTTCATGAGCCTGACAATTTATTTTGATTATCCTATAATCTGCCCAGTTCCTGAAACATCACAAGATGGATCTGGAAATTTTATTGTAAAAGTAGACAACACTCTTTAGGTCTACTGTATGGGCCATCCAGAGAATGTCCTGTGCCATAACCAGAGACATTCAAGTGCAGTCAGGAAAATGTGCTTCAAGCTTACATTTGAAACTCCCCTAGCTGGATGATGGTTGCACACACCTTTAGTCCCAGCACTCAGGAGGCAGAGACAGGTGGATCTCTGTGAGTTCAAGGCCAGCCTGGTCTACAGAGGGAGTTCCAGGACAGCCAGGGCTACACAGAGAAACCCCATCTTGAAAAATAAAACTAAACCAAAACCAACCAACCAAAAACCTCTTCTGAGCTTAATGTTCATTCCGGCCATCCATCCTTGTTTTTCTTCTAGTTCTTTTCTTCGGTTTTGTGGGGACTTAAGGAAGGGACCATGTTGTAGTCTTTTGCTATTTTCCTCTTGAAAGTCCTCATTGTAATCTCCCTACATTCTCTCCAATGTTCTAAGTATGTGACCTCTGTGTTCAAAGCCATGTGGTCTCCTTGTGGTTAGAGCAATGTCAACCAAGTTGGACATCCGAAATAGAGACTTCTTCAGTGAGCCTGACATGGATGGTCCACGAGTTCCTGTCCAAGTCACAGGCCAACCAGCTTTGACGTTGACAGAGAATGGTGCTGAGGCCAAAGCTTGACCAGCTTCCCCCAAAGACTTTTTTTTTAAAGAAATGGGGAGGGAGGTTAGAGAGAAGATTCCGTGTTGTGGTAAGAGACTCTTGATTGTTCTTCCAGAGTTTGGGTTCCCAGCATTCATGCTGGCTGCTCACAACCCTTCTCTCTCTTCTATAGGAGATGCCTGCACCACTGCTGCATGGTAGTGTTTATGCCATGCCTTGGCTGTGCTCACACCAAGTTATCCCTCTTGTCACAGTTGCTGCTGAACCAGCCTGCCTCCATCCTAGGCTTGAGCCATCTTACAGTAAAAACAAACTAGGTTCACTCCTGTTTATAATCAAATCTGTTTCTCAAGGATTGGGCTAGGCCCCACCTGTCACCTTAACTACACATGGCTCTATATGGCCTCTTCCAGGAAACAACCATGCCTTTGTTTCCAAAAGTTGTTACGACCACCTTGTAACCATGTCTTTGCTTCAGGAGGCTGTTATGACCAACCTGTTTTGATTATGTTCTGCTTCTGTATCCCTGACCATTTGGAAACCCCCTGCTCCTGAACTATAAAAACCCTTGTCTTCCCCATGTCCAATGTTCAGTGCTGACCTCTTGAATCCTGCCTTTAGAGAGACACAATCCATGTACACACACACACACACACACACACACACACACAAACACACACACAAACACACACACACAGCTTGCTTTAAATAATTTGGCCATGATTTGCTTCAGTGGTCTTTGTCCTGGAATCTATGGGATGAACACTGTGTCACTAAAGCTTCCTGCTTTTGACAAAGCTAAAACCAGACATTAGCTGAGGCTGTCAAACAGACTTTATTCAGTAGCTACCAAACACAGCTGCCACTGTTGAGTTGTGGGCATGAGTACCCGGGCATTCTAAAGGCGAGTGGGGCAACAGAGGTCAGGGCAAGGGAGGGTCAGCACAAGTGAAAATCCACAAGTCTCGCCAGTGTAAATGCCTGTCTCATCAGGCTGCGGGGGGCCTGAGCTCCCGAGCGGATTGCTCCTCATTCCCTTCCTCCCTGGAGATGCTGCCCCCAGGTCTGCCGTCACTGGGAATCTCTGGCACACTCCTCCACTGTCAAGCACGAAGAATCTGGAACCACAGCGGCATGTCCATTTTAATAGCAGCGAGAGTTGCACAAGGTGGAGATTCAGTTTCATGGATGAATCCTCAAGGGATGGTGTGGACTTTTTCTCTTGCCCCTTAGCGTTTTTCCTAACACTTGAAAAAGCCCTGAGAGGCACATGCTTGCTTTCCTATCAGTAATGTTTACTGTAAAACAATTATCTAAAAGAAGAGACAGAGGGTTGGGGGAAGTGGAGAAGGAGGAAGGGAAGGGTGTGTGGAGAGGCGGAGAAAGGGATAGAGAACCTAGGAAGCTGCAAGATGGAGCCCATTGCAACACCAGGGTTAATCTGCATCCCCGCTGTGACTGGGTTAGGATTGGGGCACAGCAGCCGGCAAACTTCCCCTTAGCATTAGGTCAGGAATCTGCAACTTTCCTCTTCCTAAATCTCTATACATTGACAGGGTCTAAGGCCAAAAACCAGACAGGATCTTCTGCTGAAACCTATTTGCTTTCTTGCCTCCCTAAGCACACCTGCAGAGCGGAGCATCTGGTCAGGAAGAGGTCATGCTAAGTCTCCACCTGGAGAGCCAGGGGGAAGTCTCAAGATGACTATCCGCTGTAATGATTGAGATGGTCAGAGAGGAAATGGAACCAGCATGCCGGTTTCTCCCTTGAACCAATTACCACATCAGGAACCTGAAACATGATGTTCGCCACATGCTGAGAGCTGAGTGGCCACTTTACACACCAGGAACCCAAGGCTTCAAAGAATTTCTGCACAAGGCTAGACTGGAATGGAGCCCAGGTGAGTTTCCTTGTGGCCTGGCCTCAGAGCCCAGAGCATCAAGGGACCCCGGAGAGATGAGAGGGGCCAGCAAGCGGACCAGAGGCTTTGGGTGCTGGGAGCGAATCTAACCACACTTGACATCTCCCAGTCTTCAGTTTCTAGTCTTCGCTTTCAGCTCTATCGTATGCTGCCCTTCCCTGGTGGTCTCGTGGCTAGGAGTCGGTGCGTTCACCTGTCAGGATGCCACAGTGATACCGACTTCCCTCTCGAACCCTCGGAGGTTTGTCCCCACACACTTAAGGTCCACAAACACAAGAATCCGCCCCTAGGACTCCACCAAGATCCAACGGGGCTTGTGGGCTGTCCAGGGGAGGTCAGTGGGGGCAGCCCAGAAGCCCTGCTCTCCTCATCAAATCACTCGGGAGAGTTTTCACCCCAAACAGCAATTCCAATTGCTCTCTTCTCAAAACAAGAGTGAAAACCAGGGGCTGGGAGCTGCTTCAGAGGTTACAAGTGTTGTTGCTCTTGGAGAACGACCCAGCATTCAGCTCACAACCGCTGCTCCAAAGGGTCTGGTTTACAGGCAACAAGCACGCACATGATGCTCTGCTCGTGTGTGACCTATTCTTCTCCCACGTATTACATCCCAACAGTTTCCACTCCCTCCATACACTTTTTTTTTTTTATTTTTTTAAATATGACTTGTAGCCGGCGGCGTTTGCACACGCCTTTAATCCCAGCACTCCGGAGACAGAGGCAGGCGGATCTCTGTAAGTTCAAGGCCAGCCTGGTCTACAGATCCAGATCCAGGACAGGCTCCAAAACTACACAGAGAAACCCTGTCTTAAAAACCAAAAACCAAAAAAAAAAAAAAAAAAAAGAATATGACTTGTTTCTCTCTCTCTCTCTCTTAAACCTTTCTGGAGCTTTATTGGGAGAGAAAGGAAGGCAGGGAGGGAAGGAGAGAGAGAGAGAGAGAGAGAGAGAGAGAGAGAGAGAGAGTGAGTGCAGAAGGAAGAGAGCGGAAAGAGAAAAAGGGATTGTTTCTCTTCTTTTCAGAACAATTCAGCAGGTGTTACTAGACATAAGAATAGGAGAGTCGGGGATTTAGCTTAGTGGTAGAGTGAGGCCCTGGGTTCGGTCCTCAGCTAAAAAAAAAAAAAAAAAAAAAAGCAAATACTTTGATATAGAAGTTGCTTTTTCAGAATTTATTGTGTGTAATATACTTATTATAATTGTATTATAATATATTCTATATAGAGAGCCTACTTCATATGCATGAATTTTTAAAAATACTACTCTATCCATGACACAAAAGAAGCTGCAATTTTTGAAGGGCTGATACAAGTGATGGGACCAGTGTTGTGGACAGGTTCTTTTTAAAAATGTATGTGGATGAATGTCTCAACGGCATGTATGTCTTGGCACCACATCTGTGGCTGGTACCCAGGAAAGCCAGAAAAGGGCCCCGTATTGACTACAAAGGAGAAAGCTCTCTCTCTGAAGTTGCAGTGTGGCCCGCTGCCCTGATGCTGTGTCTTCCCTCCTCGATGGACTGCAGCCTCAGACTCCGAGCCAAATTACGCCCTAGCTTCTTGAAGCTGTTCTTCTCCGATATTTTGTCACAGAAAGTAAATGCAAGGAGCCATTTAATTTTGGGGGACAATCTGTAAAGAAAGCATTTCTAGCCTGCTTCAAAATGCAGAAATTTGGGTACAGAAAACCTCCAAGACTTGTTTAAAGTCTCACCGGAGCTACTGAGGCTCCCCTCAAGTCCGCTGCGCGCTTCCCATCCTCCTCAGGTCTTGGCAGCTTCCCAGAGGCCCGAAGCTTTTAAAACCAAGTCTGGAGAAAAATAACTGTTAATAGTTTGTAAGAGTTGTATCTGATGGCCTCGCCTGCCTCTGTTTAGGACGCCGGCGGACCCACAGGGAACAGTGGAGATCGGAAGAGAGTTCTTCCGTGGTTGCTCAGGGTCAAACCTGGATTCTTCGGGGAGCCGTCTCTCTCTTTCTAGCTCCTTATTAGAAAATTTCTTAATGAAACTTAATCTTGGAGAGAGCACTAACTAAAGAAAGCTGTTGTCCTCACACAAAAGGATTTTTGCGCTGGTGAGATTGGAACCCTTACTCAAAACTGCAGTTCAGTGATACCGAAACCTCAGGACAGGATCCCTAGGATGAAGACCTTTTTGCTTGTTTTTTGAGACAGGGTCTCACTATTTAGCTCTGGCTGGCCTGGAGCGCGCTATGTAAATTAGGGTGATATCGAACTCTCAGAGATCCCCCCGGCCTCTGACTCCGGAATGCTGGGATTAAAGGCGTGCGCTGGCTTTAACCCCACAAGGCTGACAGCCACTCCCTCCCCTGTATCTTCCAGCCAGACCTTACCAGGTAACTTAATAACAGTCTAAAGCAGGTAGGCGGATGTCTCTGGAGACCGCACTCTTCCCTGAACAGAAGTGTTTGAATACCTTCTGCCTGCTGTCCTGTCCTCTTTTTCCTGCCTAGAATACCGGTGTGAAGCCATCCTCTGCCATGAGAATAAAAACCTCAGGCTAAGGGAGTCTGAATGGAAACAGAAGAACTTGGAAATCATCGAACAGCTGTGGTAGCGGTATTCGATATTCCATATTTGTAGGTGTGTACCGGGACTCCTTGATACCTGGAAGACAGGTGCTAACGCGCTTGAGCTAAGGCTAGTCAAGTTCGCTGTTAACATTTCCAGCCAAAACCAGTCTGAAAGGATAGACTTGGGGATTCTCTGCTCGCACCAAAAAACAAACAAACAAACCAACAAATAGCAACCCTGCAGGAGGTGGTGGGCAGAGGAGAAGAATACCAGACTGCGTTGGCCGGGAATCAAACCAGGGTCTCCTGCGTGGGAGGCGAGAATTCTGTCACTGACCTACCAACACATTGCCAACAGATAAAGTGTAGGAGAAGCCATGCATCTCAATGAATTTCTATGTATTCTATGAATGTAAACCAACGCTTCCTCATAACTGAGTTTTACAGTATTGAAGAGGAAACACAGGTTTCCTGCTACATGTTAGGCTGTGATAAATCACAGTCCGGCAAAGGGAAGTGTCTTTACCGTTACTCGAGAATTTGGTCCTAGACGCTTTGTTTTTACCAAGAAAACACAGTGGTGATAGACCAAAGAGGGGAGGGGGGAGAAGAAGAAAAAAACAAACAAAAAACACCACTGCCTTGCATTGGCCGGGAATCGAACCCGGGTCTCCCACGTGGGAGGCGAGAATTCTACCACTGAACCACCAATGCACCTTTAAGGGTATGTTCTGACAATACAATAAAAAAAGGTAAAAGAATCCACCGGTCCATCTCTGTTTTCATTGACTGACAGAAATGTAACCCACTATCTCTACAGTTTTGTAAATACAATATCTTTTGTATTTCCCAGCGTTGAGTAAAAAGGGCCAAGTCTTCTCACGCGTCAATCTGGGCCAGGTTTGCCCCTCAAGGAGTTTGGAGGAATGGCCTACTGAATTCCTTCAACTTCTACCTGCCATGACCTTGAAGTTTCAGCTCATTCGAAGGGAAATGCTAAACCAGCTCAAACTCATGGCTCTGCCAAGCCTCCTTTGAAGTTTACCAGACCTCAGTAAGGATACCACCAAAGTCCAACCTGGTCAAGCAATGCTTTTGTCAGTGTTACAAGAATGCGGGAGAGGGGTGACAGCTCGTGAAAGCTAGAAGCCAGGGGGACTTCACTCTCTTTAGAATTTCCTGTGTCTGAAGGAGCCAGCATGGAATGCTCCAACCAGGAAGAAATTGCTCCATCATTCCAAGTGCAGAGGGATGCACAGTCACCTGCCCACCGACAGTAATGCTGCATGTTTGGAACAGAGACTTCCAGGCACCTCAAAGCCTTCCAACAACTGCAATAGCTTTCTGTAGTGTCCAAGGAAGACTGGCCGGAGAGACCTCTCAGATTTCCACCATGCTGCTTGTTCAGGGAGAAGAAAATCTTGATAGTTCCAGTGATCTCCCCCTCTGCCTCTCCTGGCTTTACAAAGCCTGCCTCTTCTTCCTTTCAGCAGTTCTTGAGAATAATCCAATGCCAGTGTTTGCTTCCCTGCAGTGAGTGGGATGGAAACCAAGATGCAGCCACTGGGGAGCTGCTGGTCAGTGTTTCTGCCCAGCATTCACGGGGGAACCTCTGGTGAGTGTTACTGCCCAGCTTTCCTCATCTACCTCTCTGCAGGTTGACAGGTGTCCAGGGTCTCAGGACCAAGTAGTTCCTACGGAAGCCCACTTGGCTCAGTCTCACCCAATGCACAGCTGCTGAGCAGCTGGAAGCGACAGAGAAACCAAACAGAAACAGCCAACCAAAGGGAAAGGGGCCCAAGTCCACAGCTGGATATCAGGATAAGGTGCACCATTGCTGAGTGGAGGACCACATTCTCAATTTCCTCTGATCTTCCAATTTACTAAACGCAGAATAAAGATGAGTGAAGTGAATCGCTGATTACTGCTTTCTCCTGTTATGTTTTAATTACACATACTCTTATATTACAGACAGAAACAAAATGATTGTAAGAACAAGTATGCAGTACCCCTTTCACCTACAGTTGTAGTTAACTGCTGGGTAGCTCCAAATCAAAAGACTGTACAAGAGTGTAGTATATGACTCCGTTGGCTGTCCATTGGTGAACGTAGTAATTACAGTGCACATATCACTATCTTATAGGAAAGTTTTAAGGGCCTCTACTTGAGTTCCAAAGATTCTATTTCTGGTTGTAATGAAATAAATACATGTTGCTGACGAGCGTGTTGCTGACCAGTGTGGGAGCCACTTCTTCATTGGTGCATTTTTAGGCAACCCCTTTTCACTTTTAGGAATACGCTGCTTACTTTCTGCACCTCATGGGTGGTGGTGGGCAAATGATGATATGTCCCCCACAACAGGCATCAGAGGAGTCCTGCCACTTCACCTGTATTGAAAATGAAACCTGCCTCTCCCTGACCTCACTTGCTTAAATAACAGAAACATGATCTGCAGGTAAGACTTCCTGATTGGTGCCCCGCACCCCCCTACACCCCCAATTTGTGTTTGTACTTTTGCTAGTACAATAGACTTTTAGATAGCTAGCTTTTTGTTTTAAAACAGAAACCAAATTGCCAGTTTGTAACTCTCTATGGAAACCGGGCTGGCCCCATTTCATCTGGGAATCTGCCTGCCTCTGGGTGCTGAGATTAAAGGTGCACACCACCCACCCTTCCCGAGAAATTTCTTACCATGTGTGCCATAGTTCAAAATGGTTTCATTTAATGTGTTGTGGGTTTTGCCAACACTCTGTTAAGGAGATCCTAACACTGGTACAGCCGTGGTTCTCGACCTTCCTAATGCTTCAAACTTATAGTTCCTTATGTTGTAGTGGCCCCCAACCATGACATTATTTTCGTTGCTACTTTATAACTGTACTTTTGCTACTATTATAATTATCTATTTTCTTAGATAACCCGTGAGGGGTGGTTCGACCACTAACGGGGTCGGGACCCACACGCTGAGAACCACTTCTCTACAGGATAACATGGTGTGTTGTAGATAGGTGGCTATTTAGGGGTTCAAGATGATTCAAGATGATTTGATTCTGGGTCTTCAACACTCCAGCTCTCCACAAGCAGGAAAGTTCAACAGCCAATGGAGTGAAGGGGAGGAGCACCTGGGTCAAGGATGGGGCGTGGTATATGCAGATTGGGTGCCAAAACGGGGCATGGCAGGGTGCTGTCGCTACCTCCCAGGTCATTTGTTGGCAGGGGACAAGTGGAAGAGCGGAGACTTTCTCCTTGAGGTCACGGATGTAGGCCTTTTCCCTTCTCTTAAATTTTGTTTTATTTGAGGAGGGGAGTGAAGGGGCCGAGGGCGGATGCGAAGGGACGGGGAAATGAATAAAGATACAAAATATAAAAGACACACGATAAATAAAGAGGGGGAGGGGAGAAAGAACATAATGGCGGTTGTGGTGGCGCACGCCTTTGGTCTCAGCACTGGGAGGCAGAGGCAGCGGATCTCTGGAGTTCTGAGGCCAGCCTGGTCTAACAAGTGAGTTCCAGGACAGCCAGGGCTGTTACACAGAGAAAACCAAGAGTGGGGGGAAAAACCAGAGAGAAACTTCACCAAGCCAACAGGGCGCAGGCGAGGGGCGCGGTCTATGCAGATGAGGTGCGGAAAAGGACCCGGCAGGTTGTCTCCACCTCCCCCCCCCCACCCCCGAGGTGGGGGGCGCACTGGTTGGCTGCGGACGGGGACGTCATCCTCGAAGTCACGGGTATGGGCGCGAACTATGCAGATGAGGGGCGCGCAGGGGCTGCCGGTCCGCACCGCTGCGGAAACGCGAGGGATTTCGCGCGCGGCGTGGGAGGGAGCGCGGGTCCGCGGGGGGCAGCGGAGCGCAGGAAGCGGGCGCGGGTGCGCGGTGACCCGGGATCGCCGGCGGCGAAGTGACCGTGTGTTGAGAGCGCAGGGCCGGTGTGGCTGAGTGGTGTGTGTCGAGGAGACGAGCATACTTACCTGGCAGGGGAGACACCATGATCAAGCAGGTGGTTTTCCCAGGGCGAGGCTCACCCATTGCACTTGGGGTGTGTTGACCCCTGCGATTTCCCCAAATGCGGGAAACTCGACTGCAGAATTTGTGGTAGTGGGGAACTGCGTTCGCGCTCTTCCCTGATAACTTGGTACAGAAAAGGAAGAATAACTTGCCTTTGCTTTTTCTAACTCTATCTTTTATGCTTAAGGTTTGCTCTCCCATGAGTTTCCAACTCTCTTTTTCCAAGTCTCTTATACCTAGTGATATGGTGCTGTATTCTGTATGTAATCCGGGCAGGCTTTTAACTGCTCTCACCATGGTTTTAAATTTATTAAATTGAAATAACTGTAGTTTCACCTGTAACTACTCTTCATGCGCTGTGCTCTGCCTCAGTTTCTACTCAGTGTAGCAGATGCTACAATCTTCTATATTTGCAACTCCTTCTCAAAGGCTAGCATCTACATGGGACCACCACTGCGGATCTGACTCTTCTTTTTTAAGATAAGGTCTCACTATGGAGCCGTGGCACACCAATGCACATAAAATAAAGAGAAGAAAGTTGGTTTAGCTAGCTCCTCTTTTGTTAAGATTTACTTCTTTTATCTGTTTTTCTTGCATGTAGGTACGTGTGCTACATGCTTGCCTGGTGTCCAAAGAGGTCAGATCCCATGAAATTGGGAGTTCCAGAGGGTTGTGAGCCACCATTTCCTCTGCAAACTCACATCCTCTGCAAGAGCAACAAACCCTCTTAACTATGTAGCCAACTCTCAAGCTCTCTTATTTATTTTTATTTTAGACAAGGTTTCAAGTAGCGCAGGCTGTTTGTACCTATCAAGGATGGCCGTGGACACCTAATATTCTCGAGCCAACTTCCTAAACACTTAGATCCTTTCAAGTCTTTAGCTCTTTCGCTGGTTTCCTGTCTCCTGCCTTGGGGGTCTCTGTCCCCCATTTTCTAGGTCTGACTCTGGGTCTCCTATCCTTTCTCTTGGTGTCTGCTCCCCACTCTTTGGCTCTGCTGCCCACCCTGCCTCTGCAGAGCCCAGGCTGGTGATCATTGGTTCCAGAACAGACTATAGCAAGGGAGGGAGGTGGAGGGAGGAATCAGGATGAAGACATCAAAGAAGCCAGTGGCCGGAAACACTGGAAGCCCCCACATAGGGATGCCTGGGGAGAAAGATCATGAGAGAGTGTGGGATGTACAAACATAAAGATGGTATACTACATAAATCACACATAGTCATGACTCACATGACCCTTTCCCAGCTCTATCAACCACTTGGAAGTGTTTTTGATAAATTCTCTTTAATGCTTACTGCTATCCATGGGATTCTGCTACGGTTCTTCTTTTCTGGTCCACAATGACCTGGAATCCCAGCAGATGCCCTCTGGACTCCCAATCCACGCCTGTAACAGGACTCTGCTCCTTTCCACTGCAGATCCCGCTCTCCCACTACTTAGGATCATGAGCACCCGATGGCTGAGCACAAAATGGGGGCAGGCTGACAAGAACCAGGTATTCCTGCTCTGTCCCTACTGTCCCTCTCCCCCAATCTCTGTCCTCTTGGGCTTTACTGTTCTGGGCCTCCTCTGCCTGTGTGCCCAACAGCTGCTGGTGCCATGGCTTCCTATCTCCCCACTGACACCTGCCCCTTCTGACCATCCCCTTCCTCTTCCTTATCATTGACTTCTGCCTCTGCCCTCTTTCCGACATCACTGCGGCCATCCTGTGGAGATTCCTGCTCTCTTCGACTAACCACACTCGTCTCTCTCCATGCATCTCTGTAACTGCTTTTTTGGGATGTTCCTCCCTGCCTCACATTTGCCATCCGCATCGAGCTTCCTCTTCTTTTGTGCATCTCCTTAATTCTCTTAGTCTTTGATATATCTCTACCTGTGCAGGTGTTTCCTAAGGGCCTGTCTTTCCTTGTTCCTCTCACATGTAAAGAAGCATGCTGACACAACACAGACTGTTATCCTATTGGCGCCCCTGCTCACCCCTGTACAAACTGGGAAACTCTGTTTGCCCTACTTACCCAACCCCGCCCACACTGAGAAAACCCCGAGGAAAGGAATGGCCCAAAGGCCCAGTTCCGAATTTCTGGTAATGGATGGAACCCACCTTTCTGACATGGCCAGCCCACCCAGCAGCTTAGCTTTTGACCTTATTTGGGCACAGTCCCAGCTCCTGGCTGACATGTCATCACCCATTGCTTAAGATCTATAAAACCTCCTTGCCTTAGCCCAGGCACTTGACTTCCCCAGCGTAATTCTTAGGGATGCACACATAGCTCCTCTGTAGCAGCTGGCACCTTGCTTACTGTGTGGACTCACTGAATGGGGACATCCCTACTTAAGGTACACTTCAGAGACAAGACATTCTAAACTGATTGTACTTAGGTGACACCTTTGGGACTTAACCATGTGGCAGACCCTGTGAGACTTGTCCTCTCTGTGCAGCAGTCATGCTTGGGCTGGGAGAATCCCAGAACCCAAGTCCCCAGCAGGTCTGTCTGCTCTCCATATACTGCTCCCCTCTCTCCCTCACCCCTTCCCTTTCCTGCTTGTCCTCTATCTCCTGTCTTTGTCTCTCTTTATTTGTTTATGTACATTGGTGTTTTGTCTGCATGTATGCCTGTTATGAGGATCCTCTGGAACTGGAGTTCCAGACAGCTGTGAGATGCCATATGGGTACTGGGAATTGAACCTGGGCCATTTCTCCTGACCCCTATCTTTGTCTCTTATTCCCTGCCCTCTGTCCTTCGGGGGCAAATACATCTTCTTTGTGCTGAGAGCTTGGTCTTGGGGTGTCTTGTACCAGTACGGGTCCCTTCACTTGGCTCTTGGATAAAGCTGTAACAATAAAATGACAGTAATAATGGCTACTGACAATTAAGCTCATTATCACAGCAGAAGGGCCTCCCGCTCAGGGGAGCCAGAGGATTCAGACAGGGGAAGAAATATGACAGGGCCAGAGCTCTGTGACACCCTACTCACACTCAGGAAAACAGCCAGCTGCTCCTTCCTCTGTCTTCCTGTCTTCAGGCCCCTGCTGTGTGACACAGGGAGATGTGGACTTCTACTCACTCCACAGAGCAAACCTACTCTTCTCAGGTAGGGAAGAGAGAATAAAACCAAGTATGGATACCACCAAGGCCTTAGGTGAAGCCATGAATTTCACTGGGGTCACTTACAGAAGCAGAAACAACTCCAAAGACAGCTGCAACCCAGAAGCCCATGAAGCGTGGCTGACAGCTCACAAAAGCTGGGAACCTGGAGTGCATCGCACAGCCCCCAGGCAGCTCAACGGGTGTGCTTCCCAGGCAGCCCAGGAGGTCAGAGGGGCTCTCTGCAGTCCTTGCAGCTTGTGTGCACGCTTGTGAGGGCAGGCCCGAGTGAATCTGGTCAGTTTCCGTGACTTCCTGAAGCGATTGAGTTATTTATTCCTTGAACTTCTTGCAGGATACAATGTTTCACTTCATCTCCTTTTAACATCCTGTCTTCACTTCCCCTTAGATCGCCTGATGTTTTACTTCCCCTTGAAATCCTGTCTCTTAATCCTCCAATAAGGAAGGTGTTAACTTCCCAGGAACTGCTACACCACAGCACCCCTCCCAGGAGGCTCTTGGGGCCTGCTTGGAGGGGGCAGATGTGGAGGAGGAGTGAATGCCCCTCCAGCATCTGCTTACCATGATTAATGTACCAAAGTGCCATGTTCAGGGCTGTTGTGTCCCAAGCTCAGTATCCCTAAGATGCAAAACCCAGAATCTAAATCAGTGATGTCAAAGACTGGGAAGATTAATTCCAAATGCTTACATCCATACAAAGGAATGGGTTTGTATTTATTACATATTTTTTCCCTCTCAGGTCTATGTGTCCAAAGCTTGTTAAGAAAACAGCAGTCCCCTAAGGAATGTCATTATCCAGGATTGCAGCCGTCTTGTTTGGTATTCATCTCATCTCTGGTAACTACTGTCCTTGGAGCTTTGGGTTCCCTCCCTACGCCATGCCCAGGGAGCCAGCAAGGATTCTGCCCCCAGGCGACCTCTCAACAGAGGTCCTCGCTGAGCCTTGGCCAAGTTAGGAGGCATCTATGGCGAAGGCCACCTCATGCCTGGGCGTTCCGTTCCAGGGACCATGGTGCCGCAGCCGCTCAGCTCTTCTCCCAGCCCTACCCGAAAACCAAGATCCAGGACCAAACTGCAGAAAGGCAGCCCCGGCCTCTTCTCAGCCTGAACCAAAGCGAAACGCACCCAGGAAACCAAGTGTTTCCTATTTCAGCTCACCTGTGCAAGGTTGAGGGACCTGGTGATTCGTGACCTTGGGGTCACCCGGAGCCCCAGGCCAAGTCGCCCTGTTGGGTGTGGTCAACTTGCCCCTCTGGATGGGGATCTTCTCATTTAAATGAGAGAAAACTTTTCTCCCAAGGTAAACATAAAGGTCCCACCGAGATTTGAACTCGGATCGCTGGATTCAGAGTCCAGAGTGCTCACCATTACACCATGGAACCAACACACTGGGTTTGTCTCCTGTCTAACATTTCCTGTCTGTGGAATAGAGACTCCCATCTAGGTTTTCCTATTGACTGTCCTAACTGCATTTCACCTCCACCTGCAAAAATGAAATGAAGTCCCCTCAACTCAGAGCTGGGAAGAGTCCTTCCAGCCTCCATCATCCGTCTCCAATTGCCACCCCTTCCTGGCCTTGTGATATTTCTCCAATAAATGGTGTTAGTGTTACTGTCTTGTCTGCTTTTCCCCACCTCCCAGGAACACCAAGAGCAGGATTTGGAAGTTCCTGCCTTCCTTGGTCACCTAGCAGCCACAGAGGTCCTCCACTACTTCCTAGAATATATGTAAGTGGGTCAGCAATGGAGGGAGCTTGGGATGTGGAGGAACCTTCATACTTTTCTTCATACATACACATATACATATAATACATTTGTGTACCTTTGGTTTTTGTGTTTCTTACAACAAATGTATTTTTAAAAAGCAAAGTTAAATGCAAGCAATTATGTTTAAAGGTTTACATAAAACATTTAAGCAAGTGTTAATCCCAAAAATTGAGGAAAGAGACCACTGACCTAAATTATCATGGCCAAATTAACACACACAATTAATTAAACTAAGCTTTTTAATTGTGTACACAGGCTGCCTAACGTGAGCTTCCAGAAGTCAGCATTGGGCATGTGGAAGCAAGGGTTTTTATAGTTCTGGGGGCTTCCAAATGGGAGATTTGGCAGGCCAAATAGGGAGGGTTGCAGAAACAGAACAAAACAAGGTAGTCGTAACAACCCTTTGAAACAAAGGTAGGGTTGCCAGATGGTTATAACTTTTGAAACAAAGGCTTTTGCCATTCCCTGGAACAGGCAGTACAGACCATTTGTAGTTAAGGTTACAGGTGGGGCATAGTCCAACCCTTGAGAAACAGAGGGTTAATCATAAATAGGAACAAGCCTAGTTTGTCTTTACTATAAGATGGCTATAAGAGATCAGTTTCAGGTGAGGACCCCCAAGATCAATTTCTCAGCACAAAGGAGATTTATTTGCCTTTGAAAAGGGGGTGTGTGTGGCTGAATAGTTTCTCTCTGGGTCCCGCCAAGCCCCTGCAGTCCTGCAGCCCACTTAGAAAATAAACACTCTGATGTTTATATTATTTAAACTGTTTGGCTTAATGGCTCAGGCTTCTAGCTGGCTGTTCTTATATCTTAAATTAATTCATTTCTATTAATCTATAAGTTGCCACATGGTTTGATGTGGATTACCGGTATCTTAACATCTTCTCATGGCGGCTGGCAGCGTCTCTCTGCCTCAGCCTTCCACTTCCCAGATCTCTCCTGTCTCTTTGTCCCACCTATACTTCCTGTCTGGCTGTTGGCCAATCAGCGTTTTATTTATCAATCAATCATCCACAGCAGGGAGGGAACAAGGGAGAGGTGTAGTAGAAAGCTTTCCTGTGTCCTGCCCGGCCTGAGGTCAGGACAAATCTCTCACCCACAGTCCTTCAGCCACTTATAAAATAACCACTTCCTGGGATTAAAACCAGGTGTGCTTCCCAAGAAAAGGCAAGAAATTCAAGTGCTGGGATTAAAGGTGTGTGCCACCACTGCCTGGCCTCTGTGTTTAATCTAGTGGCTTGCTCTGTTCTCTGATCTTCAGGTAAATTTTATTAGGGCACACAATATATCACCACAGAGAGGAGAGAAAAGGGACAGGGATATTTGTCCTGGAAGGACAAAGGACTGACTCTGGATAGAGGGGAGACAGAGGGGGCCCATAGGCAAATGGCAGCTTATAAAGGTAAAAGGGGAAACCCATGTTAGGATGAGGTGTTTAATTTTAATTGGGCTTGTTAAGTGAACCAAAGAGGACTTTTGATTGCTGGAATTAATA
This sequence comes from Onychomys torridus, assembly GCF_903995425.1. NCBI lineage: Eukaryota > Metazoa > Chordata > Mammalia > Rodentia > Cricetidae > Onychomys > Onychomys torridus. The sequence goes on from NC_050448.1 coordinate 71,204,240, forward strand.
CTTTGATTGCTGGACCTTGGTAGTCAGCCTCAGGAGGCGGAAGTGGCCGAATAAGGGACTAGACCATGGTGGCTATCTTTAGGAATGTAGTCTAAAGGTTCTTAGCAAGGCAGAGGGAAGGGGGAGAAGGGCAAGGCCTGCCAGAGCCACATGCTGGAGTGGGCTGGTGTCCCTTCAATGGCTTTTGAAGTTCAAGATGGAGGCAGACTGGTTTATCACTAGACCATACTTGCCTGTGTTAAAATACCATATGTCAGATTAGACAGGCAGTCTTATTTTCTGACTTATTTTTAATAGTCACTTAGCAATAACCACTTTAAAAAAAATTTGACTATGATCCTGATGTAGAGGCATGTACCTTTAATGGTGTGGAGGCATATACCTTTAATCCCAGCACTTGGGAGGCAGAGGCAGGCAGATCTCGGTGAGTTTCAAGTCAGCCTGGTCTACAGATCGAGCTCCAGGTCAGCCAGAGCTACATGATTAGATATTGTCTCAAAATAAATAAATTTAAAATTATTAATTTGTAATAGATTCGCTCATGCATTGCAAAAATAAAACAAACCATTTTTTAATAACACTGAAAACGTTCATCTCTTGAACAAATAGCTGTGTAAACTGCATTAAATGAACAAACACCTGCTCCTTCCCTGGTCTCCACAGTTCTTAACTCCGGGAAGGGCAGCTCCCACCTGTCGGGAGCCATGAGGCCTAGTTTCAGACCAGTATGTGAGTGCTTGTCCAACGGGTCTCCAGATGAGGCAAAGCCCACGGGGACAGTCTCTCTTGCCAAGGACCAGTGGACTTTGAGGACAGGAAAATACTGCTGGGACCTGGAGGCCTGCATACTCTCTTCTCTCTTATAATGACTGACGATTCTCTTGGCGGTTTTTAGTGCCATTTTGTCAGTCACGCACGGAACAGATATGATCATTCCTGGAAACCCCATTTTTTTTTTCTCACATATTTTCCCTAAAATTCTTTGGGAGCTGATGCTTCTCAGGTTTCTTGTCTGGGGATGCCAGCTGTCACTTCAGACCCCGGGAGCTGCTCTAATTTAGTGCTGACAGGATCGGAAGTAGATCACCCCTATCTCTGTAAATACGTTTTAAACGATATTGCTATTCTTGAAATTGTGTGCCTATGTTTATCACCTTTTAGTCTTGTAAAGACAGGGTGCACTGGGCTCGGCAAGCTAACAAAATGATGTGTTGTTTTGGTTTAAAGATGTTTTGATGTTAAAGTTGGGAGAAAACATATTAGACGTATTTGTTTTTGGCGGAGGTTAACGTTGGAGGATGGGAAAAACCTGTTTGTTAGTGCTTGGTTTTGGTGTATAAGTAAAGACGGAGCTATTCGGTCCGGCCGCTTGTGTGAAACTCAGCTGGTGGTTGGACAATTCATTTCTTCGTGCCAACTCCCCGGCTCAGGACCTAAACCCAGGCAGGTCTCTGGGTTCTCCTGCAGTCACTTCCCAGGCCCAAGTCCGGCCCCCGCCGCGGCTCCAGCACACACGTGGGATGAGCAGCCCCAGGGACCCTAAAGCATAGGTGTGCTCCTTCGCTCAGTCTTGCTGGGCGCCTGGGCTGTGACCCCACCAGCACGGGGCCCCCAGACCCCCTTGTGGCGGCGCGATCCCAGCATCGGAAGACGTGGGCAGGACGCTTGGGGTTCCTAACGTCGGTGCGAGCTCGGGAAACGGGCGCGGGGCCGTCCCCAACCGCTGCACAGCGGCCAGCACCGCCACCCGCTGTTGAGGACTGACCTCGGCCCTGCGGTCAGCCCAAGGCGCCGCCGACGCGGTGACGCCTCACTCACCATCCAGCCGACCTAACAGCGTCCCGCGGCGTCTCTGTGGCGCAATCGGTTAGCGCGTTCGGCTGTTAACCGAAAGGTTGGTGGTTCAAGCCCACCCAGGGACGGCTGGTGTTCTTTTAATACCTTCCTTACCGTGTACTCCTCAAGAAACAGAAACCATCCCAAGCCACCAGTAGACAACTCTTGTAACCTACACAAAGAAAGTTTGCAGGAATATCTATCCTGTCTCCAGGATTGTGTAGGAGGGTGCACTGCTAATACTGCCGCCGCCATCATTTTATTTAGTTTTTAAAGACAAGGCCTGGAAATTTGTCACCCAGGCTGACACTTGCTTCTGCCTCCACCACAGTGGAAATGAGAGTAGAGAGGCAAGACACATCGCGCCCACAGTGACCTAGTCCGAGCCAGCTATTCTCTGGGATCTCCAGATACAAATTTAGGGTGGTTTCCTTTGACTCCTTGTTGGGGTTTGGACACTTGAACAGTGAAAGTTGAGGATTCTAGACCTAAAGGGAAGTCCTCTTGCTGCGGCTTCTTGGCCCTGGTCTCCACGGTGCTCAGGAAACTACTGGGGTTGGTCCTAGCACCTAGTAGGGCAGCAGGAGTCGGGAAGTCCTCTGCGTTTCTTTCTCTTTTGATTTGTTTATTGAGACAGTTTCTCACTGCGTAGCTTTGGCTGGCCTGGGATTCCCAAAGATCTGCTGGCTGCTGCCTCTGGAGTGCACTAAAGGCATGTGCCACCACGCCCAGCCATGCCCAACTCTGCATTTCTTTTATATTACAAAAGAGCCCGGCGGTGGTGGTGCACGCCTGTAATCCCAGCACTTGTGAGTTCGAGGCCAGCCTGGTCTACAGAGCGAGTTCCAAGACAGCCTCCAAAGCTACAGAGAGACCCTGTCTTGAAAAACATACATAAGAAATAAAAAATTTATAAAGGATGCTTTGTTTTGTTTGAGACCGGGTCTGACTAGGTAGCCCTGGCTGTCCCGGAACTCTCTATGTAGACAGGCTGGTCTCTTAACTCCTATCCACCTGCCTCCTCTCCAGGATGCTGGGATTGTAGGTATGTGACCCCACACCTGGCTAAGATTTTATTTTATTTTATTTTATTTTATTATTATTATTTTTTGAGCCGAGGATCGAACCCAGAGCCTCGCGCTTGCTAGGCAAACGCTCTACCACTGAGCTAAATCCCCAACCCTAGATTTTATTTTTATGTATGTGCAGTGCTCACAGAAGTCAGAAGATGGGGTCAAATCTGCTGGAACTGGAGTTACAGGCGTTGTGAGCTAGCTGCCTGGTGTGGTGCCAGTGAGGAACTCTCCAAGAGGAGGAAGGGCTCTTAACTGCTGAGCCCTCCAGCCCTCGGTCAGCACCTACTTGGAATTCGTTTCCTCTCCTCCTCCTCCTCCTCCTCCTCCTCCTCCCCCTCCCCCTCCTCCTCCTCCTTCTCTTCTGAGACAGGGTTTCTCTGTGTGGCCCTGGCTGTCCTAGAACTTGCTATGTAGACCAGGCTGGCCTCAAACTCACCAAGATCACCTGCCTCTGCCGCCCGAGGGTGAGGACATTAAAAGCGTGCACCTGGCCCTGCTCTGAATTCCTCGAGGCCTCAAATACAGCTGGGTTCCTCCCGATCCCCACCCTCCCTTTCCTTCCCTGTCACTTTCTTCCAGATAATTGTTTTTAAGTGGATATAACTGCTGTGAAAGCAAACACCCTTGTTGACTCCTGCACATGTTTACTTCAGTAGTGGAGAGATGGGGGTGCCATTGTCTCCTAATGGTGTTTATATAGTGTCCTACTCTGAGCCCATTCTGCAAATGTATCTTCCAGAGGGGTGGTTCCTGGGCCTGGTCAGTGTTTCTTTCTTGTTTACTTGCCTGCACACCAAACTTTCTCCCAGCTGTCCCCAGCGCTGACCCAGGGCAATGCTGTCACCGGGATTTAGTTCGGGGACTGTGCAGCGGAGGACCCCAGTGCACAGGCTTAGCTGTGGGGGAGGTGCAGTGGAGGAACACAGTGGACAGGCTTGCGGGGGGAGGTGCAGCAGAGGACCCCAGTTCTCAGGCTTAGCTGGGGGGTGTGTGCAGTGGAGGACCCCAGTGCACAGGCTTAGCTGGGGGGATGGTGCAGCGGAGGACCCTAGTACACGGGCACACAGACACTACACAGCATACTTTGGATGGAAATAAGGCACTTCAGAGTCCTCCAAAAGCTAATTGTTTTCTGTGATGACCTGGTCACTCAGATCAAAGAAGACTGGCCAGTCTGGCTCTTGGATAGTTCGCTGCCAAGCTGCTTGTCCAATGGGAAGACAGTCTTGATGGTCCTTGTCCATTTTTGTTGCTCACCTCTCCTCTTTGCTCTTTGGGTCTTGGTCGGACACATAAGGTCTTTGCATAAACAATGAGACCAGTACCCACCCCCCTCTTCCCAATAGTTGGTGAGCACCCAGGAAACTCTACAGTGTTCTTGACAGAAAGTGTGCGGGCTCTGTCACTGAAAGTTTCCCTGTCTGAGACACTCCTGCACTGTGCTTTCTTGCCCTTTGGAAACATCAGTGTCTCTGGGAACTTGTGTCTGAAGAGAAACAAAGGAAGGAAATCTTTGCAAGTGTTTGTATATGATGTCACAGAATCCTCTACAACACCCAGATCCTTGCTGGTCCTTGGCTGCCCACAACAGCAAGCCTATCAAAAGTGTTGATGCTCTTTCTCCAGATTGGGAGGGGTCAGCCCCAGATTTCGGAAATTTCCTTTGTAGAGATGGGCTTTCTTCTGTTCTTCCCTGTCCTTTGTGGGGAACCACGCTCTGAGTGGTATCTGCACCTTGGTTCATGTGGACAAGAGCAGTTCTCCTGGGCTGACTGAGCCACAAGGCAGGGTAGTTCCCAGAGCACCCCCACCCCCCCCCCACTCCCAGGCTTCCAAAACCACACCTGCTAGTTGCAGCTCTCTGTTCGGCTCTTTGTTTTAGTGGTCCAGCGTCTTATGGGGACCTTTCTAGGTAGATCCCTCAGTCAGGTTGCTCTGAAGACCACAGCCGTTTGAACTCAAGCCTGCCCTCCATGTGGTGCCAGTGAGCACCATGCTGCTTCCGGTGCTTCTCTGAAAATGTTCTGCACAAGGGCAGACATTGCAGATTGGCATCAGGAGGACTCCTTCCAGGTCTCTCTCTCTCTCTCTCTCTCTCTCTCTCTCTCTCTCTCTCTCTCTGCCTCTGCCACAGATGGACTTGTTCTAGAATTTTCTGTATTCATCTTTCTCTGACAGTTACACCTACAAAGAATAAAATTATGTTGTTTGCTAGAAAATGGATGCACCTCGAGATAACCATAGCAAGTGAATTAATAGGTAAGAAATTGTGCTAAACTGAATTGTCATAGTGACTGAGGTATCAGTGATAGTTAATTTTTGTTGTTGTTTTGAGACAGGGTTTCTCTGAGATGTGGAACTCACTCTGTAGACCAGACTGGTCTCCAACTCAGAGATCCACCTTCCTCTGCCTCCCGAGTGCTGGGATTAAAGGTGTGAGCCGCCATCCCCAGGCTGGTGATAGTTAATTTATCTATCTATTTAACTAGCATTTCTGGATTTGGTTCCCATGTGAGTCAGTAGACTAGACAAACCACACTGTGCTCCACAGTAGGTGAACCTCAGCGAACTCTTGAAGCCTGAGTAAAATAAGACTTCGGAAGAACTCCTTGTCCCTGCTTGACAGTCCTCGAGCTGGGGAATCAGTCTTTGGTTTCCGAGACACGGTTTCTCTGTGCAGCTTTGTGCCTGTCCTGGATCTCGCTCTGTAGACCAGGCTGGCCTCGAACTCACAGAGATCTGCCTGCCTCTGGGAATGTGTCTTTTCACTGTGGACTTGAACTGGGAGGGGAATGATTCCATCAGTTTTCCTGGATCTCCACCTGGCCTAGTGCAGATTTTGAGCTCTCAATTCCTCACTGTGTGTGTGTGTGTGTGTGTGTGTGTGTGTGTGTGTGTATGTGTATACATGTATGATGCTTGGGGAGGGGGGGCTGTGACAAAACACCATGACCGAGGCAACTTATAAAAGAAACTGTTGGCCGGGCGGTGGTAGCGCACACCTTTAATCCCAGCACTTGGGACGCAGAGGCAGGCGGATATCTGTGAGTTTGAGGCCAGCCTGGTCTACAAAGTGAGTTCCAGGAAAGGTGCAAAGCTACACAGAGAAACGGTCTCGAAAAACAAAACAAAACAAAACAAAACAAAACAAACAAAAAACAAAAAAACAAAAAAGAAAAGATAAAAGAAAATGTTGAATTTGTCAGGGCGACTTAGGGTCTGTGATGGCAGCGTGAAGGCCTGGTGTCAGGAACAGCTTAGAGCTCACGTCTCAGACCATAAGCAGGAGAGAGAGCACACAGAATGGTAAGAGGGTTTGGAATCTCAAGCCCGCCCCAGGACACATCTTCTCCAACAGGTCCACACGGCCTAATCCTTCCCAAATAGCCACTAATGGGAACCAAATATTCCAGTGCCAAGACTTACTCAGGACATCTCCTTCAAACCATCAGAGTTCTGCTCTCAAGTGTGCAGCCCCATGTAAAGATCAGCAAAATACAAGCCAGGTGGTGGGGGTGCACGCCCTTAGTTCCAGCAGAGGCAGAGGCAGGCTGATCTCTGTGAGTTCAAAGCCAGCCTGGTTACAGAGTGAGTTCAGGACAGGCAGGGCTACTTCACAGAGAAACCCTGTCTCAAAAAACCCAAAACAAACAAACAAAACCCAACAAAAAACAAAACAAAAACTGCTATAAACTTCAGTGTACAGGTTTTTGTGTGAACATAGTGTTTACTTCTCGGCCACCATGCTGGTCCCTGCCAGACATAGCTGCCATCTGTAAGGTAAACAGACACAGCTTACCCTCAAACAATAGAATATTTTCTAGAAAAACTGTACTATGTAACCAGAATCTAGTCATTGTATCCAGGGTAAACATTAGAATGCAACGGTTGTTTCTCATTGTTTCTAGGGTACCAGTTGAATGTATTCATGTTTGTTACCCAGACCTTGAAGAAACCACAGAGAAGAACAGTGGTTGGCTTTCCATGGTTGATTTGATAGAGTTGTTTTTCTGAGGAGGTTATCTATCTGGTGCATGACTTTGATCACAAGACTGTCTAGGTACATTTGGAGGTCTTGAATTATCGGGTACTGCAAACAGTACACAGTAAGGACTAAGGTTTCGGGCTGTGACGAATACCTTCAGTGAACTTATAAGTAGATCAAAGGGGCTTTGATATGAGGAACTTGTACCCCAAACACGACCTTCATGTACAAATATGCTTCTGAATGGAAGTTCAAGGTTCAGTTCCCTGCTGCCAGAGAGCCTAAAGCTACATTCTGGGGTGAGTCCTCTTCTTTGAACAGCCCGCACGATACAGCACACCTGACAATAATATCTTGCATCTCTTAACAGTAATATACAGGACTATCCAGCTGTTCTGGATCCTTCAGTCCTTGATGGTTTCACAATTTCCTTTCCATTCCGATGGCTATGTATTGACTTCTCTTTAGCTGTAACTAACCTATCACTAGTGGCTTGTGACGTTAGGATTTGGGTTTCTTTAATACTGCTGTGATCACATGTGCTGATAGAAGCAGAATAAGGGAGGTAATGTTGACTCTGGCTCTCAGTTCAAGGGACAGTCAGTCCATCATGGTGGGGAAGTCAGAGACAGGGACTCGAAGCCACTGGCCACATCAAATCCATAATCAGGAAGCAAAGAGGGATGACTGTCTGCAGCCACCCAGCTCCCTCCCTTCACTTATGAGGTCCAGGAGCCCAGGAAGGGACTGCTGTCACACACACAGGGCTGGTCTTGCCATCCCAACACAATCACAGTAATCCCACACACACACATAACTCCTGGTGATTATAGATGTGTCAAGAGACAGTTAACCCATCCATCACAGTCATGGCGTCTGAACCTCACTTCAGCCCACCCACGAATATTATGCTGCTACTGGGGGCTGTAAATGGGGCAGGAAATTCTTGGGAATTTTCTCTTCTTCTTCTTCTTCTTCTTCTTCTTCTTCTTCTTTTCTTCTTCTTCTTCATCTTCATCTTCTTCTTCGTCTTCATCTTCTTCATCTCCTCCTCTTCTTCCTCCTCCTTCTCCTCCTTCTTACCCTCCAGCTGTGTCCTTTTCTCCGTGAAACTGTTACGTTTACATATTTTCAATCCTCATTTTTTTTTTATATTGGGAAGTCTGCAGCAACTGTACACTCATTTCTGATTCTCATATTCATCTTACTTTTTCTCTTCAGTCTTGTTTTGAGGCACAGTCTCATAGCTAAGTCTGGAATGCAATGACTATTTAGCCAAGAATGACTAAGGTGTGTGTGTGTGTGTGTGTGTGTGTGTGTGTGTGTGTGTGTGTAGGGGAGGCAGAGAGACAGGGGCGGATTACCTACCTTTCCTGAAAACAACTTTGTTTGTTAGATAAAACTTGGTCTGTTTCTCAGCTTGCCCATGCATTGGTTTCAGGTTTTTGTTTCCCTGCCTGTCTTCTCCCTTCTGTGCTCCAGGACTTACCCTGTTGGTCTCTCAATCTGACCTTTAAAACCTGACAAGTGCCCCCAAGGCGTTGCTTTCCCACGGGACTGTTGATAAACCAGCCTGCCCCCGGCATAGGTTTAAAAGCCATTTTATAGTAAAGACAAACTAGGTCCACTCCTGTTTATGATTAAAGCTCTGTTCCTCAAGGATTGAGCTATGCCCACCTGTAACCTTAACTACAAATGGTTCTGTACTGCCTGCTCCAGGAAAAGACAACCATGCCTTTGTTCCAGAAGGGTTGTGGTGGTGTTGTTCTTCCCCCCCCCCCTTTTTTTTATTTTTATTTTGGTTCTTATTTCATTTCTTTCTATCAGGAGGTTTTTATAACCAACGTGTTACGTTTTTGAAGCCTGCTTCTGTCACCGCCCTCTCGCCGTTTATTTGCCTTCCAAATTCCCCATTTGGAAGCCCGAGCTATGAAAAACGTTTTCTTCCCCATGTCTAGGGCAGAGCTCTTGAACCCCGCCTTAGCGGGAGACAGCCCGAATACACAAATAAAAAAGCTCGCTTCGACTTGGCTATTTGGGTCGGTGGTCTTTCTCCAAAGCGTTTGTAGGATTTACACTGTCCAAATCACCAAGGTGTCATTGGGTATTTTTCATAGGCCAGAGCGGTGGGAATCCCCGTGGGCCGAGGACTAGAGCTATCCAGGCCACGGATGTGAGGACAAGGACCGGGTTCTCGCTGCTGGAAGCGCCCATCGGTGGAAAAACTCCCGGACGCCGGCCTGGTCCCCCTCCGCGGAGGACCCTAAACGGCCGCCCGGGGTCCACAGTCATAGGCGGCGGCCCTTACCCTGGGTTCGGACGTCGGGGGCCCCCGCGGCTTCTGCAGCGGTGAGAGCCCAGGAGTCAGCGGGGAAGCGTGGAGGAAGCGTGTGGCCGCTTCGTTCTGAACAGGAAACATTCGTGACAGTGGGGACCTCAGACCAGGGCGGGAGTCCCTAGAGACGGTATTGCCAGGAGGAGGAAGGGCGGTCCCTCCTGGACGGGTTCCTCGGGTGCCCACCCAGGGTGCCCACCCAGGGTCCATCGGGGCCACACTCTCCTGGTTTGGAAAGATCGGCGGGCCTCTGGCGCACGCTTCCCCTGGCGAGCACTTTCTGCTACGGAAGAACTGGGACGCGCAGAGGCAGGAGCTTTACAGGCTGCCAGAGCGCACTGGGTGGAGCACAAGACCCCTGGTGATAAATCCACCAGGGACCCCGGCTGGTTCTCCTCACCCCTTAGCGGGTTTCCACATTGCCAAGCTCTCTGGGCAGGATCTTGTTCGCTATCCCACCAGTTACAGTCGCTCAAAAGACGACTTTCTGGGCCGTGGTGGGGCACGCCTTTAATCCGGACACTCGAGGGTAGGTGGAGGAAGGCGGAGCGCGGTGAGCTGGAGGACCAGCCTAGTCTACAAGGACCATACTAGACCGCTCAGGGCCACAGAGAGACGCATGTCTCAAAAACAGAACAGGACAATTTTGTAAAAGAGAAATGTAGAAGAGGCAGGATGAGAGAGGAAGGGAATGTGAAAGATGAGGAACACTGAGGTGAGTTGCACAGGCCTTCCTCACCTCCAGCAACCTGCTCCGGGCTGAGATCCGTCTGGCTTCGGGCTGTGAGTGAGATACAGACCAAGGAGCAGCGGCCCGAGCCCTTCCCCTCAGCCTTAGATCCAGAACCCACCTCTTTCCCCTCCGCCCAAATCCCTCCAGGCTGAACCCAGGGTCTGAAAATCAAGAGTCTTCCTCCTGAAGTCCATTCCCCTGGTCTCACATGAGCACAGCTGGAGCACAGCTGCGGGGCAGGCTGACTGGAGCCGCAGGGAAACCAACACAGTGGGAGAAACGACCCCAGTCTGTCCCTGGAGGTCTCCGGAGGCGCGTCCGCTGTGGGGATGGAGGAGGGACGGGAAGGGGAAGGATGCCTCCCCGCGGGAGCGTCCCGAGAGCCGGTTCCCACCACAGGACCAGGAGGACCCGCTCTGCTGGCCGCGCGCTGAGTCAAACCCACAGCTTACCCACCAGGAGCGGAGCTCAGAGGAAGAGAGACGTGCCACCCTGGCGCACCTGGTGCGAAGGCTGGAGCGGAGTGGGTTCCATATGCGCTCTGGTGTCTGCCGGGTTTCAGAGGCAGACCATTGCCCAGGGAGAGATGGCGACGAGGAGGATGAGGATGATGATGATGATGATGGCGATGGTGGTGATGGTGGTGGTGGTGACGGTGAAGATGGTGATGATGATGGTGATGGCCTGGGACCGGAGGGCCGGGCTGCGAGCTTGGCTCACCAGCCTTAGAAGGCGAGTGAGGTTTCCTCCTGGGAGTTTGCTTAAAGAGGTCAATGGAGTGCACCACCCATGTCCCTGGTGGTCTAGTGGCTAGGATTCGGCGCTTTCACCGCCGCGGCCCGGGTTCGATTCCCGGTCAGGGAATCTCCTTTTAGCAGTCTCTCACTTCCGTGGTTCTTCAGCCTTTAAACAGTGCACAGAGGCACAAAGAGCCCTGCCTTGGACTCAGAAGACCCCAGAAGCCTTCCAGTAAGCACGGTCTTGTGGGCTCATCCAGAGAGGTCTTTGCGGAGTTCAGAGATAGAGGAAGGAAGTGGGGGACATAGGTTCCAATTGTTCTTTCTCAGAGAAGGAAAACAAAACCTCTGAAACACTCAAAAGTTGGGACAACAGTGACTGTTTCTTCCCAGAAACTCCCGACTCAGTATCTTCCCACTTTGGAGCCCTTCCGGTTTTTATGTGCCCCAACCTTGGAGAGCAATTCCCACACATCAAGACCTCTTGGTTGGGCTACAATGGCTCCTCTCTTGAGGAGGAAAGGGTTTGTTTGGCTTACATTTCCATATTGTAGTCCATCCTTGAAGGAAGTCAGGGCAGGAACTCAAACTGCAGGAATCTGGGGCAGAGCTAATGCCGAGGCCACGGGCCGTGCTGCTTACTGAGCATGGCTTGCTCGGCCTGCGTTCTTACAGACCCTGGGACCACAATGGGCTGAGCTCTCCCACATCAATCACTAATTAAGAAAATGCCCCACAGGTCTGCCTACAGCCCAATCTTATGGAAGCATTGTCTTAATTGAGGTTCCCTCCTCTCAAGATGACTACAGCGCGAGTCGTTGACATAACACTTCCTAGCACAGGCTGTGATGATGATTATAATTAGTTTGCCATCCTAACGGCAGCAGCCGCCCTCACACTCACCCGGGTCTTTTTGACGGCCTTTTGATTTAGTGGCTCCCGCCTCCTCTCCCTCCTCCTCCTCTCTCCTCTTTCTCTCTCTTGGCAGTATCCCAGACTCCCTGGCACTCACTTTGTACCCGAGGATGACCTTCAACTCCTGATCCTATTGCCTTTTACCTTCCAAGCGCTGAGATTACGGGTGTGTGCTACTATGCCGGGCTCTGCACCGGAATGATCGGGTCAACCTGAACTCTACCTTGATTTCACAGTTAGCGGCTGCCCTCACCGCCACCTGGGGCGCAGACGCGTGCACCCGGCGCCGCTCCCAACGCAGCAGCGGGGAGAAAGCACTTCTGCCGGACAGGCGCTTCCGAAAATAAGCAGAGCGGGTCCGCGCCCGGCGCTGGGCTGCGCCCCACTGGGGTGCCGGCGGGAACAGACAGGGAGCGGGGCACGACCCGGCGAGCGGGACCGAGGCTCAGCCAACAGCGTGAGCGCCAGAGGTGCGCTCGTCGCTCGGTCCGTGGCTCGCCGTGATCGTATAGTGGTTAGTACTCTGCGTTGTGGCCGCAGCAACCTCGGTTCGAATCCGAGTCACGGCACTATCGTCCTTCTGCCCGGCGATCTTTTGCGTCAAGTTCATCTGCCACCAGTGGGCCTGGGGAGCTCAGGACACCCCGCAGTGCTCCCCCGCCCAGACTCTGGGATCGCTGCATTTGAGCAGACCCCACAACCTGTTTCCAGCACCGCCCAGGGATTCTCCCAGTTAAACAGGGACGAAACGTAAAGCCGCCAAACGCATTACTTTCAGCTGCTGGTCTGTGTTCTACTTCCCCGGTTTTTATGCTCACAGAAAAGGACTGAACCACATTTCGGTTAGAGTCAAATATACCACAGCCTTGATTTGGTCAAATGTTATTTACACCCAGATCAGGTTACTACTTTCCCACAGCAAGGCCAGATTAGTGACCTATACACGATCTCTCTGTCTCTCTCTCTGTCTCTCTCTCTGTCTCTCTCTCTGTCTCTCTCTCTGTCTCTCTCTCTGTCTCTCTCTCTGTCTCTCTCTCTCTCTCTCTCTCTCTCTCTCTCTCTCTCTCTCTCTCTCTCTCTCGTCTCTGTCTCTCTGTCTCTCTCCAGGGTCTCACTATTTAGCCCTGACTGACCTGCAGGTAGTTCTGGCTGGACTCAAACTCTCGGAGATCTACCTGCTTCTGCCTCCCAAGTGGGACTAAAGGCCTGCACCACCATACCTAACCTAAGTTTTATTTCTTGATAATAACATGAGTATATGTGCCATCCTCCTTGCTTTGTAAAAAATGCATGTTACTATGATGCTTTTTAAATCCGTGTTGGTGTTCTTATCAGTCCTACATTTGATATCCTTTCGGTTCCGTGGTGTGTGTGTGTGTGTGTGTGTGTGTGTGTGTGTGTGTAAGAGAGAGAGAGAGAGAGAGAGAGAGCCTGTGTGTGCACTTACAAGCACACTGTGCATTCATCCAAAGGGGCCAGGAGCATACTAAGTACTTTCTTCACCTTTGAGCTACAGTACCATGGCTGATTTGGGTCTTACTACACTGTTTGAATGAACACAGGGTGAAGAAGTGTTCCTGCTCTGTGACATGGGGAGAGGCATGCAAAAACACACTCTGTGTACCCCACTCGAGTGCATAAGATAGGTCTTGGAGCCTGGAACACTCGCCTGCAGATGAACAGCCCTCACATCTGGTACTAGTCTTGACTCTTATTATTTTAAGGCAGACTTTACTCCAAGCTACCCTCAAAGAACTACAGGCCAGCAAATGACCTGAACTCACCACTGTCCTCTTTCCTCACTCAGCCTCTAAGTGTTGTTGAGATTACAGGCATGAACCACCACACTCAACCCACTGATCGCCTCTCACAGGTAGGTCTCCTTGTCACACTCAGGGTGTAGTCGTTTTTGTTTCTCTGCCTATGTGAGTACATTACATAGCATCTGGCCATCTCCATTGCTCAGGGTGTAGTCGTTTTTTGTTTCTCTGCCTATGTGAGTACATTGCATAGCATCTGGCCATCTCCATTGCTAGTTATGTCCCCTACAGGGACGGTCTTCCCTTTGGCAATACTGGAGGGTTGTGCAGACCATTGGTACCTGCCGCCTATTGCTAGCAAAACCTATGTTGCTGGGTCTTCTGTCGGAGTAATGTCGTCCTCTTCTGTTTGGTGCTGGAGTGTGTGTTTTCCTCCGTGAGTTCAAGAACTAGGAGAAACTGTGTGTGTGTGTGTGTGTGTGTGTGTGTGTGTGGTGTGTGTGTGGTATGTATGTGTGTGTGTGTGTGTGTGTGTGTGTGTGTGTGTGTGTGTGTATGCTGCTCTTGATGAAGGGCAATCAGTGCTACTTTAAATATATATTCCTGTTTGGGGTTTTTGTTTTGTTTTGTTTTTTAGACACAGGGTTTCTCTTTGCAGCTGTGGAACTCTCTGTAGACCAGGCTGGCCTTGAACTCACAGAGATCCACCTGCCTCTGCCTCCCGAGTGCTGGGATTAAAGGCATGTGCCACCACCCCTAGGCTAAACATAAATTCTTCCTAAAATTATCTTTACTTTTATGTGTCTGTGTGTTTGTGTTTACGCATGCATGGAGTATTTGTAGAGGCTCACATCCACTGAGCTGGGATTAAAGGTAGTTTGTGGGTACTAGGTACCAAACCCAGGTCCTCTGGAAGAGCAGCCAGCATTCTTAACTGCTGGGCCATCTCTCCCGTCTCAGAATACATATTCTTTTTTGTTTTTTGTTTGTTTTCATTTTGTTTTGAGACAAGGTTTCTCTGTGTAGCCCTGGCTGTCCAGGAACTCACTCTGTAGCCCAGGCTGGCCTCAAACCCAGACATCTGCCTGTCTCTGTCTCCCAAGTACTGGAATCAAAGGCGTGTGCCGCCACTGCCACCGCCACCACCACCCTGCCAGAACACATATTCTTAAGGAGTCTTTTTGTGGCCAAATCTTTTCATTTCTCCTGAGTCCCAAGAAAGAGAGAGAGAGAGAGAGAGAGAGAGAGAGAAGAGGAGAGGAGAGGAGAGGAGAGGAGAGGAGAGGAGAAAGAAAGAAAGAAAGAAAGAAAGAAAGAAAGAAAGAAAGCAGGCTGAGCAAGTCATGAGGAGCAAGCCAGTAAACTGCATTCCTCCATGGCCTTTCATTCAGTTCCTGCCTTGAGTTTCTATCCTGAACCCTGGGTGATGACTGTAATCTGTAAGATAAAACAGACCCTTTCCTCTCCAAGTCACTTTTGGTCATGATATTTTATCACAGCCATAAAAACCTGAACTAAGACAGTAATCAAACATCTGTTTCAGAGAACTCGCCTTTACTCTGCCATTTTCCCCAGGAGACACATCAATGCAGCTAATAAAAAAAAATTGTTTCCAGAGGCTGGATAGATGGCTCGGTGGTTAAGAGCACTGGCTGCTCTTCCAGAAGGACCTAGATTTGAGTCCCAAAACCCACTTGGCAGCTCACAACCCTCTGTAACTCCAGCAGAGGATCCGATGCCTCTTCTGGCTTCTGTGGACACTGTACACACATTACATAAACATGCTTGCTGGCAAAATACTTATACAGATAAAATAAAAATAATAAACCTTTAAAAATTATTTCCAATTCAATTCAGCCATAGTATTTTTTAAAAATGGGGGGAAAAACAGCCTAAAATGAATATTGCTAAAACTACAACATGGGAGGGGTAGCTTTTAGTTTAACCATATGGATATTTTTTCCTTCAGAACAAGGCTATTATTCAAGGTCACTGTGTCAAGCAAGTTCTCTCTCTCTCTCTCTCTCTCTCTCTCTCTCTCTCTCTCTCACACACACACACACACACACACACACACACACACACACACACACGACAAGGTTCCAGCCACCAGTCCTTAGTCCTGAGAAGGGGAGTGAACACAGGCTCCCGCCCCCAACCAAGAAGCTATCTGCAATCAATACCCACATGCAAAGGAAAACTTTGTTTTCTCCAGTGGAGTCTGGGTATAGTAACCACACTTCAGGGCAGCCCCTATGCCCAGGCAGTCAGCCAAGACAAAATGAACTCCATGATATTTTGTAGACTTTTTGTCTCATATTGCTTTTTGTTGTTGTTGTTGTTCGTTTTTTAAAGAGGGAATTGGTTGGGAGGATCTGGGAGTTGGGGAAAGTTTGATTAGAATATATTGTATAAAAAATCAACATAAATAAATAATTCAAGCAGAACAGTGGTGGCACATGCCTTTAATCTCAGCACTCAGAAGGCTGAGGCAGGAAGGCCACTGTGGTATACAAAGTGAGATCTAGGACAGCCAGTGCTACACAGAGAAACCATCTCACAAAATAAAAACAAAAACAACCAATCAAACAAACAAACAACAAAAACCCAACCAAAACAACAATAATAATAAAAGATTAAAAATAAATTATTCAAGCAAAAGGTTTTACAGCTTCACTAAGTATACAGATGATCTTTTTTTTTTTTTTGTTTTTGGTTTTGGTTTTGGAGACAGGATTTCTCTCTGTAGCTTTGGAGGCTGTCCTGGAACTCAGAGATCCACCTGCCTCTGCCTCCCGAGTGCTGGGATTATAGGCGTGCACCGCCACCATCACCCGGCCTACAGATGATCTTTATTTCATTCCATTCCACATTTAAATTCAAAACTTTAAAACAAATTGGTGAAATTTTGCTATATTACTTTGTTTCATGATTATGATTTCAACCTAAGGGTCACATCATCTTAAAATACATACTTCTGTATGCTACTTTTGAATATATACTGTATCACATGTTTACATAGTTCTCCAAATGACTTCTATTCATATTGTCTTATTGTACACCTTTAATCCCATCACTCAGGAGGCAGAAACTGGCAGATCTCTGTGAATTCAAAGTCAAACTAGTCCACACAGTGAGAGCTTCAAAACAAATAATTTCAACATGAGTGCTCATAGAAAATGAGCTCAAATTCTTTTTAGTTCATGGGACCTAAATCTCTAATGAAGAAATTAAATTGGTTTTGTTGGTAAGGCAAAATAAAACATCTCCTGTTCATCAGCATCTTCCCTGTGTACACATTCATGGCTGTGGAGTGCTTAAGATGTCTTTACAGAGAGCTGCCTGGGTTTTCAACAACAGGATGAAACAGGGCTAGGGGAAATGATCTCAGGCCCAGGGCTCTGCTCAGACAGTGGCCTGAGCCCTGGGGAATCGCACGTCCCCAGGCACATAAGGACCTACCTGAACCCTCAAGGAAATCCCGGAGGAAAGAGGATTCCACGGGCCCATCCTGAGACCATCTGGTAGCTTGACAAGTTCAATTTACCTTTATTTTGTTTCCTTAATGGCTAACAAATCTGCCAATGAAAATTATGCTTCTTTCCAATATGGCTGTCATGTCTACTTGCCTAACTGCCCAGCAAAAACCTCTGACAAAATTTTTTTCTAGATTTATTTGTTTTATTTTATGTGTATGAGTGTTTTCCTTCATGTATGTATACATGTGCACTACATGTGTGCTTGGTACCTACAGGGTTCAGAAGAGAAGCTCTGGAACCGGAGTAGTAGATGGCAGTGAGCTACCATGCGGATGCTGGAAATCACATCCCAATCCTTCTATTTCAGCCTATCAAATGCTGGTATTAGATGTGTACCACCATGCCTGGCTTCCAACAGTTATATATATATATTGGTGGAGCTGAGGATCAAACCCAGGGCCTTGAGCTTGCTAGGCAAGTGCTCTACCACTGAGCTAAACCCCCAGTCCCCCAAGAGTAATATTGATGACAAAAATAAATACAGGGACCGAATTCAATGTCTGTGGATTAGGAAATATCTAGATAAGTCCTGCTTCACTCATACTACAAAAGAGAACATATTTATTTGAAAAGTTGATGCCAGCTGTTGGAACAGGAGCAGCAGCACCCACATTAATAAATGAGTTCTAACAAAACGTTTATTCCACTGAAGTCCCCAGACTCCATGTTTCACCCAAAAGTGTCATTTAATATTTGGATCAATGTGTGAAGAGAGCTCTCCTACCAGCCTGTTCTATAACGTGGGTGCAGAAAACCTCAGTGAGTTTTTCCAAGGCTTGCCTGTTGACTGAGGTCTGATGGATCACTGCAAGCTTCTCACTCCCTTCTCTGACTATCAGTGGCATCTCAGAGGTGTGCAGCCTTAACACCCACTCTGGGGAGGTTAGAGTAGACGGAGATATGTCTAGGCACATTCTGAAATTTCAGACATGATATTCATGGAAAAAGTACTATTTCAGGGTGTTTGTGTTCTGAACAGATCTTTAACCTCAGACAGGATTTTCTTTTGGGATGTTAAGCAGGGGAGTGCCAAACACTTGAAAGTACTGGATGGGTGAATGAAGGCAGGGAGCAGGGAAATATGAGGTCACCACGTGTTTTGGGTGCGATGGAATGACTGTGCCCCAACTGAGCACACCACAAAGCAACCTGTCATGGCCAGATATGGACTGATATGTGCCTCCTACCCACAGGCTAGGGTACCATCAAGAGTGACCTCAGAAAGCTGATGTCTGGAAGGTGGTAGGGAAGCTTGAGAACAGCCTGGACCGTGAGGAACAGAGAGTGGCAGAGACAGCTGGAGCAGAGGGGGTCAGTGGTAAGTATGTGCGTCACTGAGACCTAGTATCACGGACTGGTAGTTCCCCTTCCACAAGTCTGTTTCTCTATCAAGAATTACAGGATGAGAAGTTTGTGGTCCACAGCACGCACTGTTTATTACAGCAAAGATATCACATACTACACTAAGCCAGAGTCCCCTGCATCACACGGGATAGGGTGTTCAGAGAGGGAGCATTGTCTGGCCCCTGGGTATCTGGGTTTATATGCTGTTTGTTTTGAGACAGGGTTTCTCTGTGTAGCAATCCTGGCTGTAACTCACTTTGTAGACCAGACTGGCCTTGAATTTACAGGGATCCATCTGCCTCTCTGTCTCCCAAGTACTGGAATTAAAGGCGCGGACACTCACCGCTAGGTGGTTTATATGCTTTTTAACTGAGGTTTTAGCAAAACTTGGCTCCATTTCTCTTTCTTGAATTGGACTGTGCAGGATGCATTTAGCTGGTTGGGTCATTTTAAAGATGGCAGGGACCTGGATGGATGCAATGCAGAAGACTTGAAATTCCTGTGAGGAATAAAGCCCAAGGAGCTCATCCAGCCTTGTTATCTACCGTGTTACCATCCTATTGGATGAGCTGCTTGACCAGAAGCAAGCTGTGCTCCTTCAGGCCAGTCTTTTCCAGATCCACTTAGGTGAAAACGGTTGGGGATTTAGCTCAGTGGTAGAGCGCTTGCTAGGCAAGGTCCTGGGTTCAATCCTCAGCTCCACATACCAAAACAAACAAACAAACACTTAGGTGAAAACACAAGGGAACTGCTGGTCTTGGAAGGCTTTCCTGGGCAGCTCGAAAGAGTAAGAATATGTCTAGGTGTTGACCACGCCCTCCTCTTACTTCAGTCGGGAAGTATTATAGAAAGTTTGTTATACTGACCAGTGTGATGAAAAGGCTGTGCTGTGAATTTGAATATTATGTTGGAACATCGGTGGTTCTATTGCCTTTGGATCTACAAAAGTTATGACCAGTATCAGAAACAAATGAGGAGATTTTGTTTGGGGGAAAAATTGATTGATGCCAGGCAGTGGTGACACACGCCTTTAGTCCCAGCACTCGGGAGGCAGAAGCAGAAGGATGTCTGAATTTGAGGCCAGCTTGGCCTGGTCTACAGAGTTGCAGGACAGCCAGGGCTACACAGAGAAACCTTGTCCTAAAAGATAAGACAAAACAAAACAAAACAAAGCAAAAATTGCTGTTGGTTGTTTTTACTCTTTTGGGAGCCTCCCAAATAAATCACACACAGAGGCTTATTCTTAATTATAAATGCCTGGCCTTAGCTTGTCTTGTTTATAGCCAGCTTTTCTTAACTTAAAATTATCCCGTTTTTCTTTGGCCTTGGGGCTTTTATCTTTCTCTATTCCTGTATATCTTTTCTTTCCTTCTTACTCATGTCTGGCTGTTTAGCTGAGTGGCCGGCCCCTGGAGTCCTCCTCCTCTCTGGCTACTTGATCGCTCTCTCCCAGATTTCTCATTATATATAGTCCCTTTATTCTATATATTCTCTCTGCCTACCAGCCCCGCCTATCATTTCTCCTGCCTTGCTATTGGCCGTTCAGTTTTTTATTAGACCATCAGGTGTTTTAGACAGGCACAGTAACACAGCTTCACAGAGTTAAACAAATGCATCACAAACAAAAGTAACACGCCTTAAAATGATATTCCCCAACAACTGACTGTTTAGACAAAAGTAATAACAATAAATTATGAAGTCTACAAACTTGTAAGAAGCAAAATTCATGATAAGAACAGTGTACGCGCCAGAAAGGGAAGAAAAGTCCTTGAGCACAGGCTGTGGGAAAGTAAAGGTGATGCTGTAAACCTTTGCTACAGCCAATGAGCCAATAAAATAGCGAAAATGGGAAGATGGTAAACCCACACAGAGAGGAAGGATTAGCAGACCAAAGGCGGGACCTGTCGCAAAGGGGCGTGATCTATGCAGATGAGGGGCGCGCAGGGGCTGCCGGGGCTGCATTTCTTCATAAACTGTAGAGATTTCTCATGGCGTGGGAAGGAATGACGGGCCGTGCGTGGCAGATCTATTTAGAACATAAGTTTGCGTCTGAGAAACCATCAAGCGCGCGCGGCGAAGTGACCGTGTGTTGAGAGCGCAGGGCCGGTGTGGCTGAGTGGTGTGTGTCGGAGAGACGAACATACTTACCTGGCAGGGGAGACACCATGATCAAGCAGGTGGTTTTCCCAGGGCGAGGCTCACCCATTGCGTGCGCGCTCTCCCCTGGTATTTTTGTAGTTAATAACAGATGTAAGTAGTTTGGATGTAGGAATAAAGTGGTGGCGTTCCTTAGGTCGGTTGTACTTCTGATATTTAATACTTCCTGTTCTTTATTCCTGTAGTGTTCGCCTTATTCCCTGTTATTATCTTGTGCACTTCATCGAATATGTGTAAATAGAAGATAATAAAAGAAGTCCTTGAAGACTATTGGGATGTTCTTTTTTTTTTTTGAGGTCCGTAACGATTAAAATGAGGATGTAATAGACAGCGGGGGTTTTTGTTTTTGAAGCTTTTTGTGTGGGGATAATTTGCCTACTTTGTACATGAGGCTGTCCCACTGGCACCGTGGAGGTCAGACGAGAGTCCCTTGTGTGTGGGTGCCTGGAGTCTGAAGCAGGTAGGCGGATGTCTCTGGAGACCGCACTCTTCCCTGAACAGAAGTGTTTGAATACCTTCTGCCTGCTGTCCTGTCCTCTTTTTCCTGCCTAGAATACCGGTGTGAAGCCATCCTCTGCCATGAGAATAAAAACCTCAGGCTAAGGGAGTCTGAATGGAAACAGAAGAACTTGGAAATCATCGAACAGCTGTGGTAACGGTATTCGATATTCCATATTTGTGGCGGAACTCACTGATAAAAGAGAGTACTTACCTGCTTGAGCCACTGTTAGTAAAGTTCGCTTGTTAACATTTCTAGCCAAAAACAGTCTGAAGGGATAGACTTGGGTTCTGGTCTGTTCTCTCGTATAATAAAGTACTGTGGGTGGCAGGCGGAAGAGGGAAAATAACAGGAATGACAACCTGCATTGGCCGGGAATCGAACCCGGGTCTCCCGCGTGGGAGGCGAGAATTCTACCACTGAACCACCAATGCACCCTTAAGGATGCTCTGAGTCAGCACACTGAGAAAAGGAAAGAGAAACCAAGCTTTCCTCGTGGTTTTTTAAATTTTCTAGGGTCGAGGAGGAAACTACATGCCATGCTGTGATAAATCTGGGCCGAATTTGCCACTCAAGGAGTTTCGGGCATGACCTACAGAGTTCCCTCTACTTCTGCCTGGCTTTCTGCTCATTAGAAGGGAAATGCCAATTCCAGCTCAAACTCGTGGCTCTGAAAAGTCTCCCTTGGAGTTTCCTAGTGCCCAAACTGTGCTCAATTCAGAAGTAGTCAAAAACACACTTGACGCAGGTCCTGGGGACAATTCCAAAACAAACCCTATCTGTGTGAAACGGACTGAAACACTCTCTGAACAGTGCTCATTCTGTTCTCGCTGGATTGGACAGGAAGGGAAGAGGTGTGAACAAAACCAGCCCGTTTTTCAGGTTTATGTGATGTTTTGTTCGCTGGGCCTATGGCGTCCAGTAGCTGCTCTTCTAGGACGTATGGAGGAGACCAGTGCGGCGTAAGCAGTAATCTAATTGAGTTCCGTTTGCGTGAACATGCATACCATTCTTTTTTAAATCCTTTATTGATTCTTCGTCGATTTCACATCGTGCGCCTCGATCCCATCCATTTCCCCGTATCATTCACACAACTGCCCAGAAGATGGACAAAAGCAAACAGGAAGAGGCAGAAATTTATACACACACCCAGTCTCCTCCACCCAGCCCTCCCCACACACCCACTCTCCTCCACCCAGCCCTCCCCACACACCCACTCTCCTCCACCCAGCCCTCCCCACACACCCACTCTCCCCCTCCACCCAGCCCTCCCCACACACCCACTCTCCTCCACCAAGCCCTCCCCACACACCCACTCCCCTCCACCCAGCCCTCCCCACACACCCACCATCCACACACCCACTCCCTCCACCCAGCCCTCCCCACACACCCACTCTCCTCCACCCAGCCCTCCCCACACACCCACTCCCCTCCACCCAGCCCTCCCCACACACCCACTCCCCTCCACCCAGCCCTCCCCACACACCCACTCCCCTCCACCCAGCCCTCCCCACACACCCACTCTCCCTCCACCCAGCCCTCCCCACACACCCACTCTCTCCCTCCACCCAGCCCTCCCCACACACCCACTCTCCCCCTCCACCCAGCCCTCCCCACACATAGAGAAAGTTCCAGGATAGCCAGAGCTACACAGAGAAACCCTGTTTTGAAAAACAAAAACAAGAAAAGTTAAGGTGTCATTCATTACACAGGTATGATGACAGCCTTCTCTTCAGGATGTGCTCCAGGCTATGGAGACTGAGAAGGGACAGCTTTAATCCACAAAGAATGTTTTGTAGTTTGATTGAAGGAGATTGCTCAAGAGGGCCTGGTAAGGAAGGGCCTCTCCATCTGGCTGATCCAATGGGGATCCTTTCCTACAGGTCTTTAATGGTTAGTCTCCAGACTGTACTTGTGGATCATATATTTTAATACCAGGATCTGGAAGGGCATTAATATTACATATTTAAATTTTTAAAAAAATTTTACGTGTAAGGTAAGGGTGTTTTACCTGTATGTATGTCTGTATACCCTGTACGTAGCTGGTGTCCAGTGAGGCCACAAGGGGACATCGGACCCCCTGGGGCTGTAATCTAACCTGGGTCCTCTGACTCATTTTCTTCAGCCCCCATTACCATATTTTGATAAAGCTTTCTGTCCCTGTCCTAAATTATTACGTGTTGACCATTATTTGGGTTTTGTTGGAGCTATTATTAGATCAGAGGCTAGAAAGAGCCAAGTGTAAAGCCTCTCACAGGGCTGAGCTATGAGACCTTAGGGACAATTCTAGCTCTTGGTGCAGAACTGCTTTTCCTAAGACGCTGTGGAGGTGAGAACTTATCTCTGGCATTGCCCTTCCTGTATCCTTGCATTCCACAGCTATATGGGACACCAATGCCAATAAAATCAAACTGTCATGAAAAGTCCTGCACCCACTTGATGTAAATGTTTCAAAGTCCCTGCATCGAAGCCATGAAGATCAACCCAGACTTTGGGATGTGTCTCTTCAGTGACAGCGAAGGAACTTCTAAAAGGTCCAAAGTAAGTTTTCTCTCAATATGTGGATTCTTTGGGAACTGGTCAGCAATTTCTACTTCACTCAGAAATATTAAGTCCCTGTCCCCCTCAACCTGCCCAGCCAAATGTTTTTGTTGTCTGAGATACATTCTGTATCCCACAAAACTCACTCTTGTGGAGTGTGCACTGCAGTATCACTTAATTTATTTACAGGTTACAACCTTCACTGTTGTCTCCTTCAAGAGCATGATCTGGACAGGAGCCATTCCCAACCACCAGTCACCAGTAATCAGCTTTCTGTGTGTATTTCTCTATCTGTGCACTTCTTCCAGTTTGTAAGTCTAACCTTTAGCAGCTAAGCTATCTCCCCAGGCCTCTGTTCTGTGCATTTCACGGTGAAACTGTACAATATGTGACATTTTGTCTAATGGGTTTCTTTCATGCAGAATGATGTTACCAAGACTCCCAGGTAGAAGTGCCAGAGACTACAAATCCACTCACTTTCCTATGTGACTGAGTAACATTCCACTGTGTAAGTAGCCTGTTGCCTGTGTGCTCATCTGCTGATGGGCATGCTTGGCTCTTGTGACTAGTACTGTACATGCTTTACTGTGGAAATCTAGCTTCAGCTCTCTTGAGCATGTATGTGCTTAGGAGTGGACTGCTGAACTACGAGCCAAATGTATAGGGTCTCGCTTTCTTGTGAACTGTCAGCGGACTACAGCTGCAGCCGCACCACTTTATAGTGACCACAGCAAGGCACGGGGTCCAATTCTATCTTACACCTACACCATCACCACCGCCGCTGCCGCCTCCTCCTCCTCCTCCTTCTTTTTCTTCCTTGTTCTTGTTCTTTTTCTCCTTCCTGCTCCTCATCCTTCTCAGGACTACTTGTTCTTGTTCTTGTTCTTGTTCTCGTTCTCGTTCTTGTTCTCCTTCTCCTTCTCCTTTCTTCTTCTTCT
This sequence comes from Onychomys torridus, assembly GCF_903995425.1. NCBI lineage: Eukaryota > Metazoa > Chordata > Mammalia > Rodentia > Cricetidae > Onychomys > Onychomys torridus. The sequence continues at coordinate 71,228,635 of NC_050448.1, forward strand.
TCTTCTTCTTCTTCTTCTTCTTCTTCTTGTTCTTCTTCTTCCTTCTCCTCCTCCCCCTCCTCCCTCCTTCTTTATAGGGTCTTTTTATCCAGGAGATCTGAACTCACTATAGCGCAGAGGATAGCTTTGAACTTTTGATCTTCCTGCCTCCATCGCCCAAGTGCTGGCATAGCAAGTGGATAGCTCCCCACTGGCAGCTCTGTGGAAAACTGAAACATGTCTCCTACATTCTAGGTAGGTATGTACTCTACCATCTAAGCCACATCTCTAGCCTTGTATCATATAATTTTATTTTTAAAAAAATCAGTAATCCTACTAGCTACCAAATAGTGTCTGGTGTTCATTTTTTATGTCAAGTAGCTAATGATGTTGACTATCTTTCCAGACGTGGACTAGTTGGCCAGTTGTATACTTGCTGTATATCTGCAGAATGTTTTGTCTCTTAGACATCGGCTTGTCTTTTAGCTGTTGAGCGATAACCATTCTTTGTGATTTAGAGGATACAAGTTCTCTATCCAATGTATAAATTGCAACTACATTCTCTCCTCACTGAGAGGTCTTTTCTCTTTCTTGAATACACTTAAATGCTTTATTTCTACATACAGCAGGGATGATGTGTCGAAGCCAATGAATTCAGGTTACTCCAGAGGCTCAGCAGGAAAGATACTCAACATCATTATTGATCCATATCTGCCTAAGATGGGGTGTCATGAGGAGTCTGTGATGGCTCCACTGTTTTGTCTCAGTAGACAAGAAAGATGAAGAAGAAACAAACCCTGGGGCTGGAGAGATGGCTGAGAGGGTAAGGGCCCTGCTGTTCTTCCAGAGGACCTGAGTTGGGCTCCCAGCACCCACATTGGGTGGCCACAACTGCCCGTTAACTCCAACTCTAGAGGATCTGATAACCTCTAGGCCTCCATGGACAACCGCACTCACATATGCCCCCTGTGACTGCTACTCTTGGTTATCAACTTGACTAAAGCTAAAACTAACTAAAACCCAAATGACTGGGCACACACGCAAGTGTAGTATGAATCTTAAAGGTACTTGTTAATAAAACTCAAACCCGAGGCCAGTTATTGGGATGATTGCTGGAAGATCAGAGAAGCAGAACAAGCCACAGCTATCTCACCTTGCTAGTTCCTCAGGTGATCCTTGTTCCTCAGGTGATCCTGTTTCCTCAGGCTGGAAGCTTCTGAGTCCTCATCCCAGCAGTTCTCAGCTGAACTGTGTTGCTCCAAAGCCTGAACGCTTAACCAACCAAATGCTTAACTAACTACATGCTTTTTCTCCTTTAACTCCTGGTCCTCACGCCTTATATACTTTTCTCTTTCTGCCCCACTCCTTGGGATTAAAGGTTGGGTTTCTGGGATTAAAGGCGTGGCTCACCATATTTAGCTATTTCTAAAGTGGCCTTGAACTCAGAGATCCACCTGACTCTGCCTCCCAAGTGCTGGGATTAAAGGCGTGCACCACCACCGCCCAATTTCTGTTAGGGCTTACTCTTCCCATTTTCTAGCCACCATTTTTGGCTTTGTTCTAGTGGCTGTCTGTTCTCTGACCCCAGATATGTTTATTTTGGGGAACACACAATATTTCAGTGAACACAATACCCACCACACGTGAGGGCTTTTTTCTCAACTAAACACTTGAAGTGGGAAGACCTACTTCTAATCTAGATCTTTGAGATGGGGAGATAAACCTTTAATCCAGATTGGGAAGATCTTTAATCTGGACCACACCTTCTGGTGGACTCTTATATAAGAACATGGAAGAAGGAAGCTCTTGCTCTTTGCCTGCTTGTCCTCGCTCTCCCTGGCAAGTCTACTCCTTTCCTGGTATTAGAGCTTACTTCTTCAGTATTCCACTGTATATTGAAGACCAGCTATGGCATCCCACCTCATGAAGTAAACAACTACTGGATTCTTGGACCTTCCCTTCATAGGTAGCCATGTTGGATTAGCTGGGCCACAGCCTGTAAGCCATTTTAATAAATTCCATCATATATATAATTTTATATATATATACATACATATATATATATATATATATATATATATATATATATAATTAATTAAAATTAATCTTTCTTAAAAAACAAGCAACAGCCAGGCATTGGTGGTGCATGCCTTTAATCCCAGCTTGGGAGGCAGAGGCAGGCGGATCTCAGTGAGTTTGAGGCCAGCCTGGTCTACAGAGCGAGATCCAGGATAGGTAACAAAACTACACAGAGAAACCCTGTCTCAAAAAACTGAAAACAACAACAATTTAAAAAAAAAAAAAAAACCCTGTGTGTCAGAACATAGTCTGTGAATGAAACTGAGAATTCTGAGTGCTTGTGAGAAACCTCCACGAAAACCGGACAAGAGTCCTATGAACTCAGTCCTCCAAAGCACAAAGTTGTTCTTGGAATGTGCTTTTATGCCCCACCCAGGTGTGGTAAATAGGAGTGCTTGCTTCTGATTACACATTGCCATTTACTACTGTTACTCAGCCATGCACAGCATGCCCTTGTGACTGTATACAGCTTAAACTCACCGGAACTTTGCTCATATGACCTTGCTTGACCCTCAGAATATAAATTGTTTGATGCTCTAAAAAGGTTGGCTATTGCATGAAACTTTAATCTACCTCATTCGTAGGCTCTATTCTCCCAGGTCTCAGCGCTTCTAAAGCCGTCATTGCCAAACCAAACAGAAGCCACATTGTTGTTAAGGAGCCACATTGTTATACATTGTTATTAAGTCTCCATACCTTACAAGGATAAGTTTCTGTTTCCTAAGCTTACTGTATCCTGCAAACCAGGTTTTTCAACCTACGCTGAACCTGTGACCCCATAATATACACCCACCCCTTTGCCTTGCTAAACTCCTGAACCTGTGATATATGATTGTCCTTTTTGCCTTACAAAAGTGTGTGTTCCCAGACACCTCCTAACTGCCAATTATCCCGACAGTTGTTTTCTATTACACTTATCTACGCCACAGGCAGCCTGGATCCCTGAGTGCCCCCTTCTTCTGTCCAGGTGCTAATGGTCAAATTATCTCAAGGGCTGTTTTCTATCAACTTTAACCCTTCCCCATGAAAGGGACCTCAAAAGCCAGTGAGGGACTGCTCTCTGAAACCAGGACTTATGGGGAGGCAGTCATCAGGCAAGTCCCTTTGGCACTTCTAAAAACAGCTGGCTTTAGCAGGTCTAACAACACACCTGTGGAAGACGATTGGGTTGGCATGTAAAATGGCTCCCATAGGCTTGAGTGTCTGAAGACTTGGTCCCCAGCTAGTAACACTGTCTTGGAAGGCTCTGTGTGACCTTTGGGAAGTAGACACATGCAAGAACAAGTAGGTCACTAGAGATCAGCTTGGACACTAGATAGCCGGAGCCTACTTCCTCTCTGCATTCTGCTTCCTGATTTGGACTCAATGTGATGGAGCATCTCAGGCACCATCCTGCCTTGACCATTGTCCCAAATTGTGTCCCCTGAAACTGTAAGCCTGAATGAACCCTTCCTCACTTAACTTTCCTAATGTCTGGTACTTGGTCAAAGCAACAAGAAAACAACCACTCCAGGAATAGCAGAGATGGTTGTCAGCATGCTAATTCTGCTTGTAAGGAGAGAACATCACTACATCCAGCACAGACAAATGCAATCCATAAAGAAAACAGAAGAGTCCTGGGCATGGCTTACACCTTGAATCCCAGCATTTGGGAAGCAGATCTCTGTGAGTTCAAGGCCAGCCTGGTCATTTACATAATGAGTTCCAGACCAACCAGGGCTACATAGTGAGACCCTGCCCCCCCCCCCAAAAAAAAGAAGGAAAAAAGAGGAGGAACAGATGTCTGGGACTAACAATTTCCCCTTCCTGTTAGATGAGCTCTTTGGAGGAAGCAGGGTGGGCTCATTCCAGTCTGTCTCCCCGGGCCTGTGCAAAACCCAAGGACTCAGTTATCATCATTGGAAAGCAACCAAGGAACATCAGGCGTGCCAAGGCACAGGCAGCCATGACCCCAGACAAGAAGAAAATCAGAATCAGATGTATTATGGTGTTAGAACTAGGAGACAGAACTTTCAGTTATTATGCCTGAATTTCACAGACCCAAATCTCCAAAAGGAGATTCAGGATATTTAAAATCAACCAAATGAGAGATTAGAGATTAAAAGTAAGATGTTAGAGAGGGCAGCTTTGCTAGAAGGATTAGCGGCAGGTTACATATTGCAGAACACGTGATCAGGGAAATATATCCATAAGCAATTAAAAATATCCAATCTGGGGCTGGAGAAATGGCTCCGTGGTTGAGAGGACTGGCTGCCCTTCTGGAGGACCCTAGAGATGTGCCAAAGGGACGTCCAATTCCCAGCACCCGCACACATGCATTGTGCATAGACACGTGGTGGCAAAAATTTTTAAAAATGAACAGATCTATGAATTATAAGACAAGCTTATATGGCCTAGTATGTGCAGACTGGGCTTCATGAAAACTGTAGGTAGAGGAAAAATGTTTGAAGAAACAATGGCTGGAAATTCCCCAACCAGGACAAAGATTATTGTGTTGTGGGGGATCTGCCAGAGAAGACTACTCGACAGGTTTAACCGATAGAAAGCCGTTAGTAAGCTGGGTGTGGTGCACGCCTTTAATCCCAGCACTGGGGAAGTAGAGGCAGGCAGATCTCTGTGAGTTTGAGGCTACCCTGGTCTACAGAGTGAGTGCCAGAACAACTGTTATAAAGGAAAAGCTCTGTCTCACAAAACAAAAGCAAACAAATAAAAATGAAAGTCATTACTAGTAGCTGGTGGCGGCTACAGTGGGTGCTCGGGATCCCAGTATGGACAGAACCTTTCTCAGGGTGAACTTTTAGCACAAAACCACATTCTGAGGGACAGGCCTAAGTTAACAAGAACAGTTAGCCAGAAGCGGCGTCACAGGGCAAGGTCAGTGCATTTAGAGACTTTCCCAGAACTGTGAACTCTGATGGATTAGGCCTGTGTTTCGTTTTGGCAGGTGTTGCTGTCTACCTGCTGAGTTTTGTGGCTTGGATGACATCTGTTGGTTAAGTAAGATCCGGGGCCTGTCACAATGAAAGCAAGACTCGCAGAAAGCTGAGGAACTCAATCCGAGAGCCATGATGTAAAATTAGCCCCAGACAGGTTATAATCGACTCCAGCGGAAACGACATTGTAATACGTGGGAACAAGGAGAAAGCTCATGTCACATTCCTTCCTGCAGTTTCCAAGACTATCTGTAGCCGCCTAAAGGAGAACACGGCAAAGGCAATTAAAAAAAAAAAAAAAACAAAAAAAAAAAACACTGAGGGCGAGAAAAATCTATGCCATAATATGTTGTGGAATAATCTTTTTGTTCACTGTGAAGATGTGTGTTTGCCAAGGTGTAATAAAGAGCTTTTCTGAACGGTGTAATAAAGAGCTGAATGGCCAATAGCTAGGCAGGAGAGGCTAGGTGGGACTTCCAGGCAGAGAGAGAGGAAGAGATGAATCTAGATGTGGGAGAGACCAGAAGACACCCAGAGGAAACAGGAGGTCTGAGGTAGAAGGAAAAAAGCCATGAACAAAGATGTGGATTAATACAAATGGGTTAATTTCAGTTATAAGAGCTAGTGGGAGAAGCCTAAGCTAAGGCCAATTCATAATTAGTAAGAAGTCTCCATGCCATTATTTGGGAGCCGGCTAGTGGGACAGAAAAAGACTTGTTACAGTAATAGTTATTTTCTAAAAATGGACTCAGGAAAGAAAAAAAAAAAGGATCCAGACTTGATGGCATAGACCTGAAATTCTAACACTAGAGATGCTGAGGAAGGAGGATGGGGAGTTCAAGGCGATGCTCTACACAAAAGGAACTGAGGCCAGCCTGGGCTACAGAAGATCCTACTTTAAAAATAACTCAGGGCTGGAGAGGTGGCTCAGAGGTCCAGAGCACCGACTGCTCTTCCAGAGGTCCCGAGTTCAATCCCCAGCAACCACATGGTGGCTCACAACCACCTGTAATGAGATCTGGTGCCCTCTTCTGGCCTGCAGTCACACATGCTGTATACATAATAAATAAATAAATAAATAAATAAATAAATAAATAAACAAACAAATAAATAAATAAATAAATAAATGAATGAATGAATAAATAAATAAGTAAATAAGTAAATAAATAAGTAAGTAAGTAAATAAATAAATAAATAAATCTTAAAACAAAAACAAAAAACTCATCTAAACAAAGGCATTCCGGGAAATGCTGAAATAAAGGGAAGAATGTCACTTAAACATGTGGAAAACACAAGGCGTGTCAGAAACCCTAAAGCAAGCATTAAGAGAGTTTTAGAAAAAAAGCCACCGAAGGAGAGAAACAAATCAACGAAAATAAAATAAAATACATAAATACTCTAATAGGGCATTTGTTCTCCTCCCCCAGAAAATCTTAGATCATTGGTCAAAGGCAAGAAAGGCACCGAAGCTCATGTCAGATTTCATGTCTGATTTGTAATCAGAAAATCCTAGACCCAATTTAATCCAACATGTATGAGGTAACAGCAAAATAAATCATTGACTCGGGAAAATGGCAAACATGCCTAAAATGGTGAAGAACCCCGAGACTGCTGGTGGTTGTTTTGTTATTTAAAAGAGTCTGTGTACCGCTGGTTTCCTCCCTGGCTCTTTGAAAAGAGAACGACTTTTAACCTTTTTTTATTTTAATATCATTGTTATTCTTTTGAGTAGGGTCTTAACTGCGTACCTCTGGCTGAACTCCCTATGTAGTCCAGGCTGGCCAGGACCACCATTCACAGCCTCTCGAAGGGCACCAGCCACAGCAAAGACATTGGAGGAAAATGAAGGTGTCGCGAAGTCAGGGGGTGGGGGTGGCAAACACTACAACTAAAACACAAAAAGAAAACTGGGAGTAGTAGAGGCTCGAACTTCCCACCTTCCGACCAGTACACGGCCTCACTATCCAAGCGAGCCACAGAAGAGAGCAGAGGAAACCTTTCCCATCGCAGCAGGAGGAAGTTCCCACCTCCGTGCCGGCCGCAGCCGCAGCCTTCTGCGTCACGGGCCGCTCGGAGACCTCGCAAACTGGCAGCAGATTCATCCGCGTCCGCGCTCGCTTCCAGCGGAGCGGCGGGTGGCCGCGTTACCGCGCAGGCATCCCGGGAGAAGCAGCCGCCGGGGTCAGGGCCGGGAGGACCTGGACTGAGGTTCAGCCAATTGTGCGAGCGCCGGTGACGTTCTCGTCGTTCGGTCTGTGGCTCGCCGTGATCGTATAGTGGTTAGTACTCTGCGTTGTGGCCGCAGCAACCTCGGTTCGAATCCGAGTCACGGCACTATCGTCCTTCTGCCCGGCGATCTTTTGCTCCGGTTCTGAGCTCATTTCTAGCCACAGATCTCCCCGCCAGCGCCCCCGGTGCTCTGGGGAGCACTAACACCAAACACTGCTCTCCCCCAAGATCTGGGGTGGGCGACAACACTCCCCGCCCCCCACCCTCTCCTCCCCTCGGTCACCTACAATGGCACGCCAGCGGGCACCCTTACTCTGGGGCCTGCGTGCACTCAGCCGTGTGTTTCCAGCCTCGCCGAGAACATTTTGCACGAAATGGAAATGAACGTCCTCAGACTCATCCCTACAGTCTACAGCGGTTGTCAGCACTCAGAGTTCCCCTGCTTCGTATTTGTGTACTAACAGAAGTACTGGAGCATCTTACAATAATGGTTTTTAAAAGTCAACATCTGGACCAAGTCACTGTGAATTCCCCTCATCCCAGCAAGGTCCGGGAGTGGGTAGAGAGGAAGCGGGGACAGGGAGAGGGAGCCATGGTGCACCTACGAAGGTCAGAGGACAGTTTTCATGGTGCAGAGCGAGTCCTTTCATCCACCTTAAAAAGTGAGCGTCCAAGGCTGACTTAAAGCTAGAATTCCTGATCCTCCTGCCTAGGACCCTTGGTAGGATACAGACATTAGCCCACAGGCCAGGCAGCGTTTTATTCCTTGATAGTAACATGAACAAAGGTATCTCCTCTGCCCCCTCCTGGCTTTCCCCACCCCTCATAGCTCTCCTGCCTTGCGAGTCTGTCCACTTTCACGTTATTATCACTCCCTCTTTGGTGTCCTTTCTGGTTTGGAGTGTGTCTTCGTCAGTGTTCTATTGCTGTGAAGAGATGCCATGACCACGTGAACTCTTACAAAGGAAAACATTTAAACTCTGAAACATTTAAACTCACACTTCAGAGGTTTAGTCCATTATCATCATGGTGGGATATGGCGGCATGCAGGCAGACAGGGTGCTGGAGAAGGAGCTGAGACTTCTACATCTGGATCCTCAGGCAGCAGGAAGAGAGAGTGAGCCACTGGGCCTAGCTTGAGCTTCTGAGACCTCAAAGCCCACCCCAGGTGACACAATTTCTCCAGCAAGGCCACACCTCCTAATAATGCCACTCCCTAGGAGTCTATGGGGTCCACTTTCCTTCAAACCACCACATGTGTCTGTTCCATCACACTGGCGTTCCATCTTGCGGCCTAGAGCGTGCTGAGTACCTGCTGCAACACGGAGCTACTCCTCCATCCTTACTTTGGTCTCACTGATGAGTGTGACCACAGTACATGAACTGTGAGGTGCTTCTGTTTCTATTGTGTGAAGGGTTCTGGAAAGGCTTTCAGGCCCACCAGCCACTCTAAAGTAGAAGAAAGGGCTTGTGGCCCAGAAGACTTCTTCCTTCCTTACAGGAAAGAGTCCTTACTGAAGTGCTAAACTTACCAGATCTCCCACTGTAGCCCCATCTAGCCTTGAAATTCCTGTGTGGCACAGTGAGTGTGGCCTCGATCTTACAGCAATCCTCTAGCCTCAGCATCCCAGACGCTAGGATTATAGCCATGAACCACCACCTCCAGCTAACTTATTTCATTGAAATCATTCTCTGTGTGCCTTTAAAAAATATTTTAAAAGTTATGTCTATGGGGAGTTATGGGGGCATAGATGTGTCTGTACCAGTGAAGGCTATAAGAGGGCATCAATTGTAACCCATCTGAGGCGAGTGCCAAGACCTGAACTTGGGTCCTGTGGAAGAGCAGAATTGCTGGTCCTTCTGCTTCTGCGCACCCCTCCCCCCCAGATCCGGTATTTCAGGCAGACTTCCAAATTCAGCTCCATTTTTTTTGTATACATTTTTCCTAGGTGCTGTTTAGCATATCTTTGCATATCATCATCTCCTTGAAGTACTTTACCACTAGATTTTAAGGTTTGACCTATGACACACATCAAATTAACTTTTGAGTGTGGCTGGGGAATCAAACCCAGGACCACGTACATGCCAGGCAAGCACTATACCACATTAGACCCACAGCCTCAAATTAACATTTATGTTAGCATTCAACAGAAATAAAGTTGATGACATTTTGCTCTCCAACACGGACATTGAGTTAAGTTGTTCCAACCAACATTGTTTATTAAAGCTGGTTTCTTTCCCTCACTGAACTACTAGAGATGAAAACCAATTGATCAAGTAGCTGTGGGTTGGTTTCAACTCTTATTATTCGTCCATTTATGTATTGCCTAGTCTGAAGTGGCTTCCAGTACATCTTTGTTGTTGTTATTGTTTGTTTGTTTTTCGAGACAGGATTTCTCTGTGTAGCTTTGCACCTGTCCTAGAACTCACTCTGTAGCCCAGGTTGGCCTTGAACTCACAGAGATCCACCTAGCACTGCCTCCCGAGTGCTGGGATTAAAGCTGGCAGTGGTGGCGCAGTCCAGTATGTTAAAGTCAAGCAGTTTGTCAGTTTTCTCCAATGGGCATCCCTGGGCATCTCAGCCACACTCCAGGGCAGGCCCCATGCCCAGGAATAGCTGTCCAGCAAAATATGAATCCTCATTTGTTTGTTTTGTTTTGTTCTGACATCCCTTGCCTTATTGTGGTTTTGTTTGTTTGTTTTGAATTTTGGTATTTTGTTTGGAAGAACATGAGAGAGAAAGAACATGAACTTAGGTGGGTGGGGAGGATTTGGGAGGAGTTGTGGAAGGAAAAAACATAATAAAAATATATTGTATGAAAAAATTGTACCATCATGTCTGGCTGTATGATACAGATCAAAATATTCTGAGACCTTACTTTTCCCATTCATTGTGAGCTACTTGCCCTCCAATATGGACTGGTTGTCCCCTGTGGCCAAAAACTCTAGACCTTTAATAAAGAAGAAAATGAAAGTTTTGCAGTCCTTTGATTTTTAGGAAGTTTCTTCATCTCTAAAGTGTGGGGGCACACACGCTGTTTAGGATGTTCTGTTCTGGGTAGATTGCAACAGACTGCGTGTGTCTGCCTCCACTCCAAGTCTGTGTGTTGAAACCCCAACCGATGATGCAAGGGGATTAGGGGGTGGAGTTAGTTCACAATAATTAGATCATGAAGGTGAGATGGCTCTGGGGCTGTGCCCTTGTAGGAGGAGACCCACGGGATTCTCAGACTCTCTTTGCCCTGTGTGAAAAGGAGCCTTTGCCGGAACCCTAGTGGGCCAGGCAGGAACGCACTTACAGCCCAACATGTGAGGCTGTTCGGGTGAATCCTAAGTTGAAATGGAGACCTAAGATGTTGGAGACGCCAGGGATGTAGGCCTACCTCAGGCAAGGACAGGCACCAAGTTGCGGATCAATCTGGTAGCCTGTATGGCTCAGATTCCCATCCTGCTGTCATGTGAAATCTGCTTGCTTTTCTTTCATTTGCTCTTCCCCCTGTCTCCCCTCCCCACCCCACCCGCTGTAGGCTTTGGCAGGCTAATCCCCAGTAAATCTTTCTTCTTTTCTGCCCACAGAGCAGTCGAGTTCGGTGGTTTCTCTGTACCATCGCTTGCATTTACTTCACCCTTTTGGAATGGGGATGTTTAGGGTTTACCATTGTATATTGAAGGTATGTAACGAGAAGAATTGTCTTGAGTCTCAAAAGCGACTGAGCTGCTGAACACTGTTGGAATTGTTGAGACTACGGGACTCCCGCGGTGGAATTGGATGCACTATGAAATGGCTCTTCTGGAGGAAGAGCAGTGTTCTGGTTTGAATGCAAAATATATACCCCCCAGGCTGGTGGGATGGAGCACTTGCTCCGCGTTAAGGGGCTATTCAGAGAGGTTGTCATCTTCGTCGTTGTGGTGTCTGTGGTGTCCGGCCCATCCCGTCCCCTCTCCGTCCCCCCACCCCACCCCAGGATGCGAATAAGCCCGGTGCAAGAGCAGAGCTGCTGTAGCTGCCCTGCCTTCCTCACCGCAGGGCTGTGCACCCTCTGAAGCGGGAACAGAAACAAGGGTGCTCTTTTCTCAGGGTGCTCTGTTGGGCATTCTGTCACATCGGTAAGGAAGGGAAGCGGTGCAGAGATACAGAGCAGAGGAAGCATAAGCTAGAATCAGCAAGCTGAAATTAAGGGCTGGATCTGGACACCTGACTTTGGAGGACACTGATGGGCGCACACAGACAGGAAAGTCACTGGAAATAGCAGACAATGTAAGGGCATTTTATAGTTTTCATTTACATGCAATTCTTTTCCCCATTTTTGTAAATACAGCACAGGTGATTTTGATATGTATTAAATATTTGGGTATTTTATTTGTTTGTTTGTTTTTTATGTTTTCCAAGGCAGGGTTTCTCTGTGTGCTCCCGGCTAGTCTGGGATTCATCCTGTAGACCAGGCTGGCCTCAACTCAGAGATCCACCTGCCTCTGTCTCCTGAGTGCTGGAATTAAAAACATGTGCCACCACACCCATCAAGGCAGATATATTTTTGCAATATACTCTTGTATCCCCAATTTTAGATTAAAGAACTCCTAGAAGCAGTAGAGTTGCAAAGTAAAACTCTTTATCACGATGCCGGGCCTACTCACTCTACACTGGAATAGGAGAAGATGGGCGGCAATGTTGGGATACATAGACAATTGATAGGGAATACAGAGATGTTGGGTTCAACCATAGGTCAACCAATCAGGACAGACAAAATGTCCACAAAACCATAAAAGCAGAACTGCCTGTTTACAAAAGAGTTTAAACCAACGGTCAGCCGATTGGAACAGCCGCCTGTTTACAATCTTAAGATTAGGACACACTTGGTGTCATTTGATTAATGTGACAGGTTTGACAACCTCGTGGTGTTTACCATCTCTAAGGTTACAACCCCTCTGTGACAGGTTTTACAAGTCCATGTTTTTGTTATGGGATTGTACACTGTGTGAAGGATGTATTGCTGTGATTGGTGTAATAAAGAGCTGAATGGTCAACAGCTAGGCAGGAGAGGCTAGGCAGGATTTCCCGGGAGAGAAAGGAAGAGAAGGAGGAATCCAGGCATGTGGATTTCACCAGAAGAAGTCAGACACAGGGTACAGAGCAGAGGTAGCTAAGCCACATGGCAGAATATAGATGAAAAGAAACAGGTTAATTTTAGGAGTTAGTGGGACAAGTCTAAGCTAACGACAGGCTTTCCTAATCAATACCAAGTCTCTGTGTCCTTATTTGTCGGCTGGCAGACCTGAGGAGAAAATACAAGTACATGTTTAACAATCCCAAAGGCAAATGTTTTATCTCCTGCTTTAGTTAGAGAGATCCAACGGATCCTTTAACAACCGTGGGTGTGGCCAGATCCAGGTGAGGAACTGAACTTTTAACATGTGGGAAGAAAACAGTTGCTGTCCAAAAAGATTCCCTCTTCTGCCCCTTTTGGACCCAGCACTGGCTCCATTTTAACTCAGTGTGGAGGTTTCCTACACGTGGATATTTATTTAGCTTAAGAATTTTCCTGGACTGGGCGGTGGTGGCACACGCCTGTAATCCCAGCAGCACTCGGGAGGCAGAGGCAGGCAGATCTGTGAGTTCGAGACCAGCCTGGTCTACGGAGCTAGTCCAGGACAGGCTCCAAAGCTACAGAGAAACTCTGTCTCGAAAAACCAAAAAAAAAGAAGAAGAAGAAGAAGAAGAAGAAGAAGAAGAAGAAGAAGAAGAAGAAGAAGAAGAAGAAGAAGAAGAATTTTCCTGGTTGTAATGATTTCTTGGGATGCCTTATGAGATTTGTAAAACCTTAGAGAACTTCCTCTGTACAAGTGTTATATGATCCTGTGTACAGCGGATTCGCTTGTCTGTTTGACTTTAGGAAATACTCTCAGGAAACATTTAGGGCCTCAGGACAACTGCTGCCTTGGTCAATCTGTAAGCCTTGGCACGGCACTTTGAGGCTGCAAAGCCATCCTTGTGTTACCAAGGTCTCCTCAGCTGTAGACATATCTTCTTTTTCTTTTCATGATGATAAGTCTGTCTATAATGGAAGCAGTTCTGCAAATTTAAGTATGATGTATAAACTAAAATTATTTTAAAACAACAACAAAAAATATAGTAGGTTACATCCTTTCTTACTCCAAGAGGGAAGAACCAGAGCACAATTAAATCAAAGCAAAACCAAAAATGTATTTACTTAGTGTGCAAGGTCTGGGATTCATGATCTTTTGTGTTCCAGAGGGTCTGGCTGGGCAGCCCACTTACCCAGTTCTGCTATCCACAGCACAGGCAACTTCTCATAGGTTCTTGTTTGTCTGTTGGCACTACTGAGACACTTCCAGAATCCTTCAAATGACTTAAAAATAAAATCTAAATAGTGGTCTCATGGGGCTGTTCACTGTCCACTGTCAGTGCTGCGGGTGTGAAAAGCATACTTACCTGGCAGAGCAGACACCGTAAATCAGGAAGGTGGCTTTTCCAGGGTGAGGATCACCCATTGCACTCAGGTTGTGCTGACCCCTGCGATTTCCCTAAATGCAAGAACTAGACTTTGAGAAACTGGAATGCATAATTTGTCAGCGGCAGACTGTGTTCGTGCTCTCCCTGATATACATGAGGTTGTTAATGACAGACTTCAAAAATTACATTTCCTTTCCTCTGGAAACCTCCAGGTTTTGTTTGTTTGTTTGTTGTTTTGTTTTTTCCCCTTGTTTCTGTGTACGTTGTAGCTTTGTTCGTGGCTGTGTGTAACAGACAGAATGCATGCATATTCATTACTTTAATTTCCTATAGTTCTACTTATTGGTTCCTTTACACAACCCAGGCCGGTGAAAAATGGTTAGGGGGAAAAAAAAGTGGTGACTGTCTAGTGATACGTTCTTCTCACAGAAATTACTTTCCACAACTGATTAACAGACAGCAACAAGAAGTGAGCTCAGAAATATGGTGCCTCTCTGTTGTTCTGGCTTTTCCAGTGCTAGGTACTGAACACTTAAACTTATTTAAGGCCCTTCAAACCTTGAAAGAGTCTCTTGTCCCCTCTCTGGTCTGAGTAGTGGTCTGGTTCCTAGTCTCCAGTTCTTAGAGATGACAGTCTAGTCAGCTGTAAATGAGTAGGAAGAGCTGTAAGATTTGAAGTCTGGAGCTTTCGTGAAACCACAGAGAGCATTTGGGGTCAAGCAACTCAAAGTTTGGTTTGAATTTCTTCCTTGGCTCTGTGCTTTTAACATGCCTCAAACCTGCATTTAGTTGCCAGACAATCCTTCTCAATAGATGTTTTGAATAGTTGAGTCAGTGGCAATTGAAAGGACAGGGATGTGCAAACCAGCCTCAGCAGTTTCGGGGGTCCGAAGGACGGGATACCTGGAAGGTGCAGTAACTCAGAGACATGCTCATGCAAACTGACAGGTCACTTCTGGCTTCTGCAGTTGCTAAGTAGCTTCGGCTACAGCTTCTGCTTTTGCCCTGATAACCTCAGTCTTTTATTATCATGAGCAAGGTGAAACAGAAAGAAAAGGGGAAATCATTACAGGGTGTTCTCATAATTCCAAAGGTTATTCTTAGAAAATCACCAATATATTCTTCATCATCTTTGATTAAACACAGGAACTATCCCAGGCTTAACACCAAAGCAAGCATAATCTATTTTTATTATTGATTATACAGTCTTCTGAGCACTTGACCCAGAGGCTAGCAACATGCAATTTTGCCAAAAAGGTAAAAATAAGAACAGTGGTCAATGCACCAGACAGTCATTTCCTTCTCACACAGCCTGCTCCGACCTCAAGACCCCTGTAGCCACCTAAGTTCCTCCTCAGTCCTCTGCAAACACCAAGCCCCATGACCGGTGGGCCACAATGACCTCAGACAAGAAATCTGTCCTGGCAAATCAAAACTTTTGTCCTTCTTATCCCAACAATCCCAAGGAAGACCTGATCCAATTTTCAGATCTTCCATGAAAAGAAGCTCACCTTTCCTAGCAGCTCTTTTCAATCTAGGAACCCAGTAAAGCTTGCAGCAATCACTCCAACCATTGCCATTGTCTCCACACTCCTTCAGGAGGAATACAAATATCTGGATTAAAATTGCCATCTCCCTTTCTTGGTGGAGTCCACCATTTTCCTCCTGTTCTAGGTTCCCACACTTCTTGTTTGTCATCCCATCCAAGTGTTACTCCATCCACGGTCTTCAGCCAAAGCCCCTTAGGGTCTCAAGTTTTACACAATGTCCTTGGAATATCCTCAGAAACTGAATTATTAATCATGGCCAATTTGAATCCAGTGTGTTGATACACATCATACCATGTGCTATAGTTGATCATAGGCTTGGTACAGTTTACCCAAGCCTGAAAAGCTTCCCCAGGCTGCAGGTTCTTTCCCACGACCTGCATAACTGCCTTGACCCCAGCCTGGGTGATCATCTCTGTATAATTTCCCGTGAAATTTACTTCACTCCTTTCCTGCATCACAGAAATCACCATTGATCTAGGAACACAGAACATGAAGATCAGATAGAAGAAAAACACTAGCATTACAAGAAGTAATTATATGGAGGAGAACATGACAAGTGCATGCCATAAAGCATGACCTCGAGCCCCGTAGGCATTTCTGCCTTGGCCCTCTAGGGGCACTCTAAGCAGAAGATCTGGAGGGGAACACACGGAGGGTTGATGGCCCACAATCTCAGGTCCCTCACCTCCAATCTCTGCTGGCAGCACGTCAGCCATCTTATATGAGATCCCTGGCACAGGGAAACAGTTGCTAGGAAACAATTTCTCGCTTATTTTTTGTTTTCTCTCCAGACCTATGCCATTAACTTTTTTTCTTTGAAATCCAACCTTACAATCTTCATGACAAATCAACCTAGAGCTGGATCACTTACTTGGCCTTTTCTCTTCTTGTTTCCTCCCATTCAAAGTTCTTGCATAACAAACATCCTCTTGGGTCTGCTGTCCGGCTCTGGGCACACTCTTCTTTGGAGGCGTGTATAGATATAGTTAAGGAAAATACATTCAGTCAGCCACTGTAGGTTCCCTGCAGAAAGACACTAATCCTCACCCTTCTAGTACTCTGTCACTTTGTGGGGCTGGTGCTCACCCAGTTCTTGCAGAAAGTCTGGTGAGTTTTAGGAAAGTTCAGGTGCACTATCCAGTCAGGAAACTGTTACATTTCTGTAAAGATGCTATCATTTGTGTGTCTGTTATAAGCAGGATAACTACAGTGGTTCTGAGTATTCTTAGGAGCCAGGATGGCTAAATTCATATTCAGTGTTTCATGTCCAATTTCATAAGCTGCCTGACCTTGAACCAAAGGTTATGTCAAGTCCCTGTTCCTTTTCCTTAATTTCCCTTCCCAGGCATCCTGGGCTTACAAGTCCCTGTAGGTGGACTTTTCCATACTGCCAGCCAGTTCCCATATAATCTCACAGAAACTTATGATTAATTATAAATGCTCAGCCAATAGCTTAGGCTTGTTTCCAGCTGTCTCTTACAATTTAAATCAACCCATTTCTATTACTCTCTATGCTACCCCAAGGCTCGATTCTCTCATCTCTGAGCTTCCCATGTTGTTTCGTTTGCACCTGGCTCACGACTCCTCAGTCTCCTCCCTTCTTCCCAGCACCCTCTCTCTGCCCCCAAATCCCACCTCTCAGCCAATCAGCTTCTTATTAACAACGAGAGCAACACATTTTCACATTGTACAGAAGGATTATTCCACCGCATATTTGTCTAATAAGAAAGGGAGGTTTGGAAGACATACAGAGAGGACCGGCCACACTAGTGGAAGTCCACAAACTGTAGACTAGTGGCTGTGGAGCCCCCATGGGACTGGACTAGGCCCTCTGGATATGGAAGACAGTTGTTTGGCTCAAACTGTTTGGGGGGCACCCAGGCAGGGTTATCGGGGTCTGTCCCTGGTACATGGGCAGGGTTTTGGGAGTCTGGTGCCTGTGATGTGATGCCTTACTGTAGTAGGAATCTTAAAAGGTCTTATTAATGAAATCAAACCTGAGGCCAGTTATTGGGGTGAATGCTGGAAGATCAGAGAAGCAGAACAGGCCACAATTTCCTCACCTTGGTAGTTCCTCAGGTTGGTAGTTTCCTCAGGCTGGAAGCTTCTGAGTCCTCCTCCACATGAATCTCCCTTGAACTGTGTTGCTCCAAAGCCTGAACGCTTAACCAACCAAATACTTAACTAACTACATGCTTTACTCCTCTAGTTCCTGGTCCTCACGCCTTATATACCTCTCTCTTTCTGCCCCCACTCCCTGGGATTAAAGGTTGGGTTTCTGGGATTAAAGGTGTGGATCACCATGCTTAGCTGTTTCTAAAGTGGCCTTGAACACACAGAGATCCACTTGGCTCTGCCTCCCAAGTGCTGGGATTAAAGGTGAGCACCACCACCGCCCATCTCCTGCTCTGGCTTGCTCTGATCCATTTTCTAGCCACCATTTTTGGCTTTGTTCTAGTGGCTGTCTGCTCTCTGACCCCAGATAAGTTTATTTCAGGCAACACAATACCTTACACAGCCTTGGTGCAATGGGAAGGGGCTTGGACCTGCCTAGGCTCAGTGTGCTGGGCTCTGATGACTCACCATGGGAGACCTTGATTTGAGAGATGTGGGGATGTGGGGTGGTTTGGGAGGGAGGGCTGGGGGGGTGGGAGGAGGGAGGAGGGGTATCCGTGGGTGGTATGTGGAGTGAATAGAAGTTTTCTTAATAAAGAAAAATGAAAAATTTTTTTTTGTTTTTTGAGACAGGGTTTCCCTGTGTAGCTTTGCACCTTTCCTGGAACTCACTTGGTAGCCCAGGCTGGCCTTGAACTCACAGAGATCCGTCTGGCTCTGCCTCTGGAGTGCTGGGATTAAAGGTAAGTGCCACCATCATCCGGCTCAGAAAAAAAAAAAAATATTTTAAACAGCAGTGAAAACAGGAAAAAATGAAAGAAAGGTTTTTACTTTAACATAGTAAAATTATATACAACAAATGTAAGTATCAAGCAAGATTTACAGTTACAATTCCAATCTATTTGTATTTGCAAATTTAGAAAATATATTCTATTATTTATCTTATATTTGTGAGCTCAAACAAAGAAAAGCAAACTAAGAAACAAAAACTAAAAACCCTTCATAAGCACAGGGACTATTTAGTGTTTTCCTTAGTTATGTTAAAAAGTAGATTTGAGCTGGGCAGTGGTGGTACATGCCTGTAATCCCAGCACTCAGGAGGCAGAGACAGGTGGATCTCTGTGAGTTCGAGGCCAGTCTGGTCTACAAAGCGAGTCCCAGGACAGCCTCCAAAGCTACAGAGAAACCCTGTCTCAAAAAAAACCAAAAAAAAAAAAAAAAAAAAAAAAAAAAAAAAAAGTAAATTTGTACTGTGGGCCGCAGGAATATATCATATGAACTCAGCTGGTTATGGCAAAGTCACTACCTGGAGGGATCAGGGAATTCCTCCAGAGGAAGCCAAATCCCAAGGAGTTTTTGGTGTTACATGGCTTGTTACATATCAGCTGTATTCTGTTATAAAAATCATGTGTGCCTTCATAGTTTTCCCAACTGACTTTTCCCTAAGAAGGGCTAACAGTGTGGACTGATCACTCTCTGGACATACACATTCCAGGAATTTGGAGAACAGCCTCAGGAAAGGCTTTCTCTGGAATCAGATATCTCCCTTAGCCACTTCCAAGGACTACAGGAAGCACCGCCCAGGTGGGTGCCCAACTTTCAAGGACTAAAAGTGATAGCAGCCCACATACAAGTCTCCTGACTTAAGGTAAATTCCACAAGGAGACACCGCCCAGGTGGGTGCCTAGCTTCCGAGGACTAACAATAGCAGCCCATGTGCAAGTCTCCTGACTTAAGGTAAATTCCACAGGGGGACACCGCCTAGGTCAGGTGGTCATTAAGTAATAACTCGGACCCTCCCTTTTTATACCGGGACTTCCAGGGCACGAGACAGAGAAGAGAAAAGAGAATGGAAGAACTAGATAGGTCGGAACTTGAGAGGAACAAACCAAGATGGGGAAGAACTAGACTGAAGGGCTAGAAGAGAGTACTAGAGGAATGAGATGGAAGATGAGGAAGAGCCAGATGAGAGAGAAGGAGATAGGAGAGGGATAGGGGAAAGAACTAGATGGATGAGAACCTAGAAGGACAGAACTAGATGAAGGAATTAAGACAGAACCTAGAGGGGACAATAGTTAAATATAGAGAGAAATCAGGCAAGAAAGGAGCTAGACATGAAAGCAGAATACAAGCTGTGTAGAGAGAACTATCACAGAGTAATAAAGTGTATGAACTAAGGAGTTTGGTGTACATAGATTCATTTCTTTTCATCAAAGATTAATTATCAGCTGGTTGTAGATTCTTCCCGGACCCTGGGAGGGGACTATCGAGGGGCTGGACCCCCATAGTCCCAGATAAATTTGATTTAAAAAAAAAAAAAGCTTACAGATGGGAAATTTACAGAGAGTCTGATCCTGTATGTTACTTGTGTTGCCTTTAGATTTTCTGATTGCTGATGAAGGAACCACAGCTGCTAAGACACACAAGATTATGAAAACTGCTGGATTAATACACTTCAAAAATTCTTGACTTCAAAACGGGAGTCAAAAGGTGTATTACTTTGGGGAAGAGGTTATGCTTTTATTTCCACAGGAAATGATAGCCTGTGAATTCATTCCAGGTTGATGTGGATCAGGTTTTATTAGGTAAGACCCCATGAAAATCCTGGTTACAGACATATAGAAATAAACCTAAAAAAGGCTACAAGACATGTAACATATATTTTACCTGCTCAAACATAATACAAAATCATCTTTGGCTAACTTGGGTGTAACACACAGTCTATACTTGTATTAATGCAGATATGTATGTTACCTTTAAAGTTTATATATTTTCAAGAGGACCAGA
Source organism: Onychomys torridus (assembly GCF_903995425.1). Taxonomy (NCBI): domain Eukaryota; kingdom Metazoa; phylum Chordata; class Mammalia; order Rodentia; family Cricetidae; genus Onychomys; species Onychomys torridus. The sequence goes on from NC_050448.1 coordinate 71,248,779, forward strand.
CACCAAGAAAAACAGATAGCCTAAATGATCCAACATCTCAGAGCACTTCTCCTGTGACTCTCTGTGCCCCTCTGTCTCTGTGGCTCTCTGTCCTGTGCCCCTCTGCTCTGTGCCCCTCTGTTCCTCTGTGGCTCTCTGTCTTCTTGCCCTCTGCTGTGGAACTCTCTGTCTCTGTGCCCCTCTGTCTCTGTGGCTCTCTGTCTCTGTGCCCCTCTGTCTCTGTGCCCCTCTGTCTCTGTGGCTCTCTGTCTCTGTGGCTCTCTGTCTCTGTGCCCCTCTGTCTCTGTGGCTCTCTGTCTCTGTGCCCCTCTGTCTCTGTGCCCCTCTGTCTCTGTGCCCCTCTGTCTCTGTGGCTCTCTGTCTCTGTGCCCCTCTGTCTCTGTGGCTCTCTGTCTCTGTGCCCCTCTGTCTCTGTGCCCCTCTGTCTCTGTGCCCCTCTGTCTCTGTGGCTCTCTGTCTCTGTGGCTCTCTGTCTCTGTGCCCCTCTGTCTCTGTGCCCCTCTGTCTCTGTGCCCCTCTGTCTCTGTGCCCCTCTGTCTCTGTGCCCCTCTGTCTCTGTGCCCCTCTGTCTCTGTGGCTCTCTTCCTCCTCCGTCTTTAGGTCCCTTTTCTCTCTCTAGTGTCTCTGTTCACCGCTCTCGGAGTCAGCTGCCGTCTCTCTCTATCTATGACTTGCTCCCATCTGGCCCACTGCAAGAGTCCATGTGATGACCACTGGTTGGGTCCCTAAAAATCTTCCTTCCTGTTTGGGAACCTGCTTCATGTACCACAAAACCAAGAACATAAGGGGACAGAGTCCCAGGACCAGATGTTCCTGCTCTAGTCCTGAATCTCCGCCTGTCCTACTGAGCTCTTCTCCTTACTGTATGTAGCTGGATTTTTCTCAGGGCTTCCAGCTCACAAAAAACAATATGGAGACTTTTTGTTAATTACAAAAGTTTGGCCTTAACTTAGGCTTGTCCCCAGCTAATTCTTATGGCTTAAATTAACCAGTTTCTATCAATCAAAATTCTATCATGTGGCGTTACCGAAACCTTGCACCTCCTGTCTCTTCTCCACGCCTCCATCTCTCTCAGCTCCAGCAGTGCTTGGACTTCGTGGGTATGCCCGATAGAGCCTTTTCAGACAAGATTCACTGAGGTAGGAAACAGGCCTTCAAATTGGATGGAGTTTTCCAACACAGGGTGTAGGGATAAAATGTCCCAAAGAAAAGCAGCGTAAAAAGCACCCGCCTGCTTGCACTTCCGCCCTACCAATATTTGTCTAATAC